>NC_041336.1:1909314-2035128 GCF_004354835.1 Perca flavescens
TATTTCTCACTTCAAATGTTTCCAGAAACATGTTTCAGTGAACTATTTTAGTCCAATATGATCCAGGAGAAGCCAGACCTACATGACGCATTCGGCTTTACTGCCGAGGGTCGGCCGTCTGGTTGGGGGGGTCTGGGCCTTTAGGGTTTGTATGTGGAGACCATGCTGATTGCTAGAAACACTGCTTGGTTAGTTTGTGTAGAATTGCAAAATAAACACAGCTAAATATTTCTACAATTCGACTTTTCCCTTGAAAAATTTGCTGCTAAACAATGTGCAAGATCAGAAAGGTATGACACGGTTTGGATTGTAGGCTATGGAGCTAAATCAGGGCCAAATGTTTTGTTAATTTGAAAAAAAAATATATAGTTGAAAAACTAAAGCTTGAAATTGAAAATTTAACTTTTGGTCAAAACTTGGAAAAAATAAAACCATGTATTCAAACTAAAAATAAGTGTACCAATGTTTCTTTCAGTTTGAATAAAATTTAGATTAAATTCTGGAATTATTTTGAATAAATTATAAATTTTCATTTTTCACTTTTATATTTGTTTTCAGTTCCACATTTCATGTTTTCAGATTCAAAACTTATTTTTTTTACGGCTTCAAATCTTTTTTTTTCGGTTTCAGATCTGTTTTTCACTTTCAGATCATTTTTTTTTCGGTTTCAGACTTTTGGCCCCGATTTTGCGTAGGGGGCGTGGCTTAAACTCAGAGGGGCGTGGCATTATGAGTGACAGCCTAACAACGAAGGCAGAAGACTCCTCTGTCATGTTGACTTCAGGAAATGGTGTTATTGCGAGAACTATGACTGAATGCTTTCTATCCACTATATACATGTGATGTTTACTAAACAAACTGATGCCAGTGACAAAGTTCCATTTAAAAAACTGTTTTGGACAACACATGGTACCAATTACACCATAAGAGCAATAAACTGTGCCAGATTGTGTAGTTCAGCAGGAACGCTGACTTCTCCCACTTTCACGTACGACTTTGAATGTAGCACCACAGTATTCACTCGGCAGTCAGCATGGCGTCCGCTCCGCCAAGGCAGCCTGCTGGCGCCAGCGCACAGGTAAGACATGTGAAAGATATTCGCCTTTTTGAATAGATACTTTGGGACATTATTATACATTATACATTTTTTTGTCATTAACACATAAAGGGAACATAGGTGGACAGCTGGACAAAGCTGGAAATGATGCATCGCTAGCACTAAAGTTAGCATTAACTTACGTCAGCTTCACACTAGCTGGTGTTTTTACTCTAATTTCAGTGTCCAGCTCAAGTTTTTTGACTTTAACTGTAGTGGTGTTTGTTAACCTCTGTTTGTCAGAATGACCATAACTCAACAGTGGCTGCATCTTTATAAATGTAAAAATTATAGATAACTAACATTGCTAAGTTAATCGTGTTGCTTTTTCATGGTTAGCTAGTTTAAACAACATAACTTGTCCTGGTCCGCTTTGTTAATCAATCAATCAAAGCTTTTATTACGGACACACACGGTCCAGAAAACGGACAGTGAGACATACAAATACAGAAAGACAAGTTAGTGTATTCTGATACATCAGTTAGGCTGTGGTAGAAGCCTTCAAAGTTTGCCCACTTGGCATATTATGTATGGCATAACTGTCATCCTGTTACATGTAACGTTATTATGTGTGTAAAACATAATTTATCAGACCAGAGCATTAATGTAAAGTCATATTTGTCTATTCTAGGAGCAAATAAAAAGAGACCTTCTTCAGAGACTTCTAACTAAAATTTCCCAGGCCACACAGAGACTCCCGCTGGATGTGGACTATTTGAAGTTTGTGGTCAACCAGGAGATGGTCCTTTTTAGGGCATTGTCAGGCCAGGTTGAGATGCCACACGATGTTGCAAACGCATTGACAGAGCTGTCCATACTTGTCAATGCAGATGACAGCTCTAATATGAGCCGGTGCCAGGTGCCAGTGATGCAAGCAGAAATGGGACGGCCAAAATATGTTGTGTCTCCTCAGCAACTACAAAGCCTGGTAGAAATGTCTCTACCAGTGTCATGTATTGCGAAACATCTGGGTGTATCTGTGAGGACAGTGAAACGGCGCATGCATGAATATGGACTTTCCATAATGCAGTGCTACAGTAACCTAACCGATGAACAACTAGATAATTTGCTGAGGTCGGTGAAGGCTAGGACACCACATGTAGGATGCAGAATGATGAAAGGAATCCTGCAGGCCATGGGTCACCGTGTCCAGTGGAACAGAGTGTATTCCTCCATGCAACGTGTAGACACTGTTGGTGTACTCTCAAGAATGACAAGGATGGGGTGTGTTGCAAGAAGGACATATTCTGTCCAGGGTCCTCTGCACTTGGTGCATATCGACACAAACCATAAGCTCATCAGGTAGGTCAAATATGTTTTTTTCAATACAGTAAGATACATTAAAAATAAATAATATATTTTAACAAACTCAGTCACAATTTTAACACTGTTTTTGTATCAGCAAAGAAATGAAGACACATATGTCAAAGTGATAGTTAGTGTTTTTTTTCTCTCCAACAGATATGGCCTTGTTATTTTTGGAGGGATTGATGGCTTCTCACGAAAGGTAATTTCTTTTTTTTACCTATAATCATTACTTAAGACTAAATTAAGACCAAATGAGATAATGAAAATTCTAAATGACAGACATGGTTCTACTTCTGGATTTTACAGGTTTGAAAAATGCTTTTTAAATTTAATTTCCAGTGAATGATATTCTCTTCTCTAGATCATGTACCTTGGTGCTGCAACCAATAATAAAGCATCTACTGCACTTGATTTCTTCTTGGAGGCAGTGCAGAAGTATGGCTTCCCATTAAGGTAAGACTAAAAAAAGTGTGGCTCACTGTGGTACTCATTCCTTAGTCTTTTCTTTATGTGTGACACATTCTTTTTAGGGTGAGAGGTGACCAAGGAGTGGAAAACGTTGGCATAGCGCGATGCATGTTCACCATTAGGGGTTGTGGAAGGGGGAGTTTCCTATCAGGAAAGAGTGTACACAACCAAAGGTATGTTTTCTTTATGTACTGTGAAGGGGTCACACGTCAAGAGGCCTCAAGACAGTTGCGGGTCCAATAGAAAGGTCTGCACACTCCCTCAGTATCTCTGGTCACTTAGCATTTACACTGGATCATGTGACTAGAATGTGACCAGAGTGTTTGGGTTATTTAATGATGGCATCTTTATATTTGTATGGTTATCTAATAAATTCCACTAAAATGAGCTAGTGTGCTTATCTTTTGTTACAAGTTCAAGTGCAAGTTCAAATATACTGTACAACCTTGAAGGTAATTTGATGTTTTCTTTTAACAGAATAGAACGTTTGTGGCGAGATGTTTGGATGACTGTTTCAAATGTGTACTACGAGATACTTCACAGCCTTGAGGATGAAGGTGTTCTAGACCCTTCTGATAGCATCCACCTCTTCTGTGCCCAGCATGTGTTTCTTACACGTCTGCAGAGGGATCTTGATGTCTTCAGGGTGGGGTGGGATAATCACCCTCTAAGAACAGAGCAGAATCTCTCCCCACAACAACTGTGGATGATGGGGCTTCTCCGGTATCCTGTTGATGCTCCAGACCTGGCAGAGGTACTAATTTTGTTTGTGTTGATTGGTATAGTTTTGGCCACTAATCCTTTATCATAGAATATAAATTCTCACAATTTATTAAAAATGTTTTAGTCAAGCACTGTTTAAACAGCTTTACAACACTGTAAACTGAAAACTTATTCTATGAAAAAGCTTGTAAGTATAATTCTATTTTCCACTGTATATTACAATTGGAGGAAGAAGATTAAGTTAATTTCACCATTAATAAAAAACTGATGTTGAAATGTGGTTTCCAATCACCAGTGTAAAATTAATGAAAGATAATAGTTAATTCTATCCAAACTGAAATAGCATAAAACTTGTTTACTATTATTAAAGTGATGCTTAAAACTAATGGTTTAAAAGCTGAACAGCTCATATTTCTTAGGTCACATTGGATAAGAGAGTTGATACTGGCATCAGCATGCCATCATTTCTGTTCACAATCTTCTTAAAATCTGCTTGCTTTTATAGCTTCATGTTCCCTGATTTAAGTGATTTTTTTTAATTTGAAATGTAGGACATTGAGGATGCAGATCTTCATTTCAACACTGCCAGTGAGCAAGACGTGACCAGTCCTGGAGTGATTCTCCCACCCATTGAATGTCCTCTCTCTGAGCAGGACATGCCAGGCCTTAGGGCCACTATTGATGTTACAGGACCGTCAGATTCCTATGGGCGAGACATTTATTTGGCTGTATTGAACTACGTGCTGAATCACCGTAGATGAAAACATTTTGTATTTCATGACCAGTTCACCAGTGGACATTTAATTTGTTTTTAATGTTTGTTACTGACAACCACGAAGCAACATAGTACAAACATTATTGAACTGCTGTGAGTGCTGGGTAGCAACTTATTTGTGAGACAACATGATGCCAATTAACCAGACCTCTAGATGAGATGTAAAGAAATTTCTTTTATGAAATCGTGTTGCAAGATTTCCAGTTGTATTTGTATGAAAAGCTCTACAGTACTGTCTTTAAACAAATATTTAATGTTTACTCTTGAATGATTAGTCCTGAAACACAGTAGTATTAAAACATTTTGGTCATTAACCAGAACAAAAGTAAAAAAGGAGCAGCAACTAGTGCTAAATATTTACACCATGTTAAACTGTTGGCCCAGATGAAAAGCCTTAATTAGAACCTTTTTGAACTTGCAAAATTTGTATGAAATGCTCTACAGTACGGTCATTAAACAAATATGTAATGTTTACTCTTGAATGATTAGTCCCGAAACACAGTATTAAGAAATGTTCATTAATCACAACAAAAGTAAAAGTAGCAACTACTGCTAAATATTTACACCATGTTAAACTGTTGACCCAGATGAAAAGCCTTAATTAGAACCTTTTTGAACTGGTCATAAGGCCTCATATGTTTGACAGGTAGTACAATATTCTTGGCACATGCTGAAACAACAGGGTAACACACATTGTGATGGCCAAAGTCTGCACTACAGTCATGGTTAAACTTGATCGTTACAGCAAAATCCTTCTTCTCTGAGGGAAGAAGTGGAATGTGACCTTGGCCTGTGATCCACTGTAGAAACCGGGCAGGTGTGATGGAATGCAGGCCATCTTGGTCATCTACATGCCCCTGACCCTCCGCTATGAAGCAAACAGATATAACAAGTGTTATGTGACAATTGCAATTTTGATTTCCTAATTGTTCTTTCAATTAAATAAGTGGTACACAAAAGAACAGCTGGTCAAAAAAAATCAAATTGTGAGATTTCACAAGGTTTGGAAATGACACTTAGCCAAACACAATGGTTATGAATTCCATTATGTATGAATTCATTATTGGCAATAATGTCTTAATAAATATAATGGTGATAAGATTTGTAAATGTGTTCATTAAGGACAATGGTTTTAGGAAAACAATAATTTCAATGTATGTTCTCTGTATATATGCTTACAGTCTTGCATACCAAAAAAGTGACATATGCTGTAAGACACATTATGCTGGCACATAATACTTATCAATATTTTTCAGGTAGAATACAAATTAAACATGTTCAATACCTACAAGCATGACTACAGGTGGTACCTGATTATTTATTTGATTTGCAGGACATTAAAAACTATACCTTCAGCTTCATAAAGGAAGTCTTGAATGAAATTGATCATCTCCAGCTCAATCTGATGCCTGGAAGTCCCTTTCTCACTCAGTTGAGGAAGTATGGATGCCATGACAAACTCTGCATTGACCTATGATGATATAAAAATCAACATGTATATTATATGACCCTTTATATTATGAAATGGCATAGCAGTAAGGCTTTTCTTGTTGCTAATAATAAATGGTATAGTTTTGCTTACTTTTACATCTTCCCCAGGAACAAACAGGGGCTGGCAGATATCTGGGTACTGCCCAATTAGCAGAAGAAGGTCATACAGCTGCAGGCCTTCCCTCAATTGATCCAACATAGGCTGCAACCTCAGCACTGCATGGAGTATGATGGCACTACAACAGTAGAAAGGAAAGCAGTTGCTACAAAACCTTACTTGTAATGGATCTTACTGTACAAACAGACATATGTCCTAGCATACCGGACAATGGACTCCTTGTTTTGCACAGATATAGCTCCAGTATATCCGCAATTTAAGATTTCATCAGATAGGCCTTCAATTGAATGTTCAGTTGACATTTCAACCTGAAAATAAAAAAACAGGAAGAAAATTTCTTTCCCATGTAAATACATGAAAATATTATTTGACAAGGTATTCTTGATAAACCCAGCATTTCCATCATACAGAGGTCTTACCTGGTCCAATAACCCTCGCAACTGGACATCAGCAACTGAATCCCTGTTAAGAGTAGTTGGGTTTATTTGCCCACTACAGAGGTAACTGTAAGTCCATGGGCTGAAAAAGGCAGGGGCCGGGCCACCTTGTGCCAAACTAACTGCCAAAATCTCTCCAACAGTCCTATTTACACAAATGAAGCTTGAATGTATTACTTGTGCTTGAAAACATTTCATGGAATGAAATAGTTTGTCCCAACTTGCATAAAATAAACACACTTGTACAGGCCACTGTCAAAGTCGGTCAGAGAGTATCGTGGGCTCCTCTGGTGCTCCGGCCCCTCAAAGAAACGGCTCTCAATTCCTGCCATCAGTTCTATAGACAAAGGTACAAACAGCATTTACTGTGTTGGTCTAGGGTCTCCTATGTCAAGTAATAGTAGGGTTTGTCAAATTTGGGTTAGTGAGAAGACAATATTTTATTTATTTTTTATTATATTTCTTTTTAGTATGAAGGGCATTATTCATGGTTTAAAATATAAGATTGTTCAATGGATTCAAACGTTTGTTTTTGTTTTACCTGTGAGAAATTCTTTTCGGAGCGCACCTGTGTCCACTCCTGCCTCCCCAAAGAATGTCACTTTCAGAGTAGCAGTGGGTGAATTTTTTTTTTGACGTTGCCACTGCAGTAGGCCTCTCTCCAGAATGTTTATTCTTGAGATTTGGATGTTGAATTGTTTCTCTACGTCAACTCTTCGACAAATGGCATCCAATACATCATCAACACTGCCAAACAAAACCCCTTATCAATAAATAAATACTAATGTTGAAAACAAACTCTCTGTAAAATTAAGATCCATGTCGGATAAAGATATTTATGTATTTAGACAACACAAAATGTACCTTTTGATGTGCTCCTCTCCATTGTCCTGGCTCACGGCAGTTGTCTCAGCCATTTTAAGATTGTCCTTTCTTCTACAAAAGCACAAGTGAGACATATTGGTATTAATAGAAAAAACAAGTACTTCATGTTACATATACATTTAAAACTAACATAAATATCCAACATCAAATTACCTTTCTCCACACATGCTAGCATGGATCTCTACAAACTGTGGTGTAAAGTTCAAGAAACAGATAGGACATGGAACTTTCTGATGGAGACAGAACAGTTTGAATATTAGCAATAGTGTCATACAAAACAGTTTATGTAGCCATTTCACATTGCATTACAGTTACATCAAACACTGTACCTCTTCAAAAGATGTCTCGGTGTCATGGACAGGGGGGGCTGTCTCTGAAACTATCTGGATGTCACTTTGACACTCCTAAGATATTACACATGACCCAAAAATATTAAGTTATAACTCACTGAACAACAATCAAAATTGTACAGAAGGCAACATAACATTATTTCATAGCTACATTTACCTCAATATCCTCTCCTGCTGACTGAGACTCCATGCACTCTTGAACATGAAGGGCCAAAATGTGCAAAGGAAAAATCACTTTACATGTTTGGCATTGTGCTTTTGGCATGCTTCGGAATTCAATAGCATCTGGAGGTAGGGGAGTTAGGTCAAACTCATGTTGCAATGGCACAATATACAGGGTGCTCTTTCCTGCCCCTGTAATACTGCGAAGTAGGGTTCCAGTGTATCCATCAGAGTCAGGAGGAATCATTACCAGTCTCCTTTTACCCTGACCACCTGTAAATGCAACATTGTTTGGATTATTTCAACTGAGTTTGTTTGGACTAGTTATTTGAATGACAATGTTTGACAATGGATATATTACTACTTTTCTCCACCTGTAGTCTTGTAGAGTAGCCAACCTCCTGTCACTCCCTGCATCTTAGGGTACTCATTTTGAAGTAGTCTAAAGAACTAAGAGAACATAACTAAGTGATGTGTTGATGCTTGAAGAATAGCCTAACACTACAATGAAAGGGAATGTTTTAAATATAAGAATTTAGGTGCAAATTTGAAATAAATTGTCTGCAATACCTCCTCGTGACTCATATCCCTGGACATGGTGAGATGTCTTTTTCCAAGCCCTGCCTGGGCAAGCTCAGACTCTTCAGATGAGTTTGGGGTTGTCTCTGAATTAATGTTCAACACGTACACATAGAAACTAAAAGGCTTCCAGGGTTTTGTATATGGTGTGCTACAGGTCTTTGGACTCTGTATCTTTCGCTTTCCAAGGTAACTTTTTCTTGAGAAAAATCCAGGAAAAGATCTGCACGATTGAAAAATTAATTTAAAATAATGTTAATTCAAAATATTAACTAGATAAATTAGTTTAAAATGAACTTGAACAATAAAATCCAAACTAAAACCTGGTCATCTCTTGTTCTACAGATGAAGATTCCTGTTCCTGCTTTCTTCCTTGCTCTTGCTGTCCCTGAGAGAGGTTCTGTGTGAGCACATTTATAAGGCTCTGTGCGGCTGCAGCCACTGTTGAGTTATGGTCATTCTGACAAACAGAGGTTAACAAACACCACTACAGTTAAAGTCAAAAAACTTGAGCTGGACACTGAAATTAGAGTAAAAACACCAGCTAGTGTGAAGCTGACGTAAGTTAATGCTAACTTTAGTGCTAGCGATGCATCATTTCCAGCTTTGTCCAGCTGTCCACCTATTTTCCCTTTATGTGTTAATGACAAAAAAATGTATAATGTATAATAATGTCCCAAAGTATCTATTCAAAAAGGCGAATATCTTTCACATGTCTTACCTGTGCGCTGGCGCCAGCAGGCTGCCTTGGCGGAGCGGACGCCATGCTGACTGCCGAGTGAATACTGTGGTGCTACATTCAAAGTCGTACGTGAAAGTGGGAGAAGTCAGCGTTCCTGCTGAACTACACAATCTGGCACAGTTTATTGCTCTTATGGTGTAATTGGTACCATGTGTTGTCCAATACAATTTTTTAAATGGAACTTTGTCACTGGCATCAGTTTGTTTAGTAAACATCACATGTATATAGTGGATAGAAAGCATTCAGTCATAGTTCTCGCAATAACACCATTTCCTGAAGTCAACATGACAGAGGAGTCTTCTGCCTTCTTTGTTAGGCTGTCACTCATAATGCCACGCCCGTCTGAGTTTAAGCCACGCCCCCTACGCAAAATCGGGGCCAAAAGTCTGAAACCGAAAAAAAAAGATTTGAAACCGAAAAAAAAAGATTTGAAGCCGTAAAAAAAATAAGTTTTGCATCTGAAAACATGAAATGTGGAACTGAAAACAAATATAAAAGTGAAAAATGAAAATTTATAATTTATTCAAAATAATTCCAGAATTTAATCTAAATTTTATTCAAACTGAAAGAAACATTGGTACACTTATTTTTAGTTTGAATACATGGTTTTATTTTTTCCAAGTTTTGAACAAAAGTTAAATTTTCAATTTCAAGCTTTAGTTTTTCAACTATATATTTTTTTTTTCAAATTAACAAAACATTTGGCCCTGATTTAGCTCCATAGTAGGCGAGCTAGCAGCTATTGGAACTGGTGGTGTGGTGTACCAAAATCTACGGTAGCAGCTTTCTAACCTTTGACGACCAAACTTGTAATCACGACCACACACACTTGTTTCGCACTGGACTGTTTTGTGCACAACATATTACGGTAGAGAAATCTTTTACAAATGCATAACTTTTGAAAGTTCCCGCAGCTGGTCAATGGCTTTGCAGGAAAACCACGCTGACTACAAACTAACTAGAAGCTAGCGCTGCTAGTGGTCAGCCACCTCGTTCTCAATGGCAAAACACTGCTACAACACACAAGTTCACCCTAATCTACTAAATAAGTTGGATAGAACTACTTACATGGTCCTCGTCTGCAGGTAGTCCACGCAAAGTTGGAAGTGCGCCCTCTTTTAGGATAAGTTTCCCAGCTAATCCTGCGTTGTACTGACCCAGGTTGGAGAAACAGTCAGTCTGGAAGTGGTTAGCACACACCAAGAGTTTTTTGCCAACTTTAGAAGGGACATTGCCTTCAAAAATGAATTCAAGCCATGGCGCTTTTCTGTCCTCTGCAGCTGGGACACGATGGAGCGTTCTGTGCTCGTCTTCACAGCCAACAACAGCACACTTTCCGTGAGGCTTCGCCATGGAGTTGGATATCCGAGGAAGTCCTGCTGTACCTGGTGGGTGGAGACATAGACGCTGTAGGTATGCTCTGATGGGAGGGGTGGTAGGTGGAGACATAGACACTGTACGTATGCTCTGATGGGAGGGGTGGTGGGTGGAGACATAGACACTGTAGGTATGCTCTGATGGGAGGGGTTAGTGGGTGGACATAGACACTGTAGGTATGCTCTGATGGGAGGGGTGGTGGGTGGAGACATAGACACTGTAGGTATGCTCTGATGGGAGGGGTTGGTGGGTGGAGACATAGACACAGTAGGTATGCTCTGATGGGAGGGGTGGTAGGTGGAGACATAGACACTGTAGGTATGCTCTGATGGGAGGGGTGGTGGGTGGAGACAGACACTGTAGGTATGCTCTGATGGGAGGGGTTGGTGGGTGGAGACAGACACTGTAGGTATGCTCTGATGGGAGGGGTGGTAGGTGGAGACATAGACACTGTAGGTATGCTCTGATGGGAGGGGTTGGTGGGTGGAGACATAGACACTGTAGGTATGCTCTGATGGGAGGGGTTGGTGGGTGGAGACATAGACACTGTAGGTATGCTCTGATGGGAGGGGTTGGTGGGTGGAGACATAGACACTGTAGGTATGCTCTGATGGGAGGGGTTGGTGGGTGGAGAAAGACACTGTAGGTTAGGGTATAGGTGATTGAGTGAGGGCATCCGGGTGCTTGGGGTTTGTGTTGTTACGTTATATGCTGTTCTATGTATGTGGTCACGACTCTGAAATGTTGATGTAATATATTAGTATACAATATATTCACTGCATGATTGTGTAACTCACACTATGTAGTTCTTTTTAAAAATGATATTTGGATTATTTTTTAGCCAATTAGCTAGAAACCTTTTATGTAACACATCTGCACAGGGACAATGTGCGCTGCATTGTCCCTGACAAATAAACTAATAATAATAATAAAAAAAAAGTTCAGTGTGGAACGATAAACCCTACTCGCACTAAACGGGCGCCATCTTGACTACAAAGCAGAAGGGAGCCCTTGACCAGCAGCTGATTGGACGAACACGTCACATGGATTTGGCTGCTTGAGAATTTCAAACCGACCATCTTGGCGTCTCGTTCAGAATAAGATCTCATATTGTACTAAAATAGTTCACCGAAACGTGTTTCTGAAAATATTTTAAGTGAGAAATAGGCCGTGCAGTTGCTGAATCTACCTTCATTTCAGATAGACAAAGGAGCTCCTTTTGGGACAATACTAACCATCAAAAGTGGGCACTACGGCAGGAAGTGGTCAGTGCACATTAGCAGTGTACTGACGGAAGGATGCAGAATGAGACACAGCCAGAGACACTGTACATATGCTCTGAAGGGAGGGGGTGGTGGGTGGGAATATTCAAATATTTGAGCCGATGACGTAAAAAGCCGTGCAGATTGTGACCAGATCACCAGGAGACTGAAGGCAGGACACATTCAGAAACCAGATCTCACTCAACACCATGGATGGATGTTTCTAAGTGTGTATGTGTGTGGAAGCACCAGAGACACAAAATAACACCCCAAATCACCAGAAAAAGGGATTTTTTTTTCCTAATATGGGCACTTTAAATGATTTGTGTGCATGAGGTCTTTCACACACACACACACACACACACACACACACACACACACACACACACACACACACACACACACACACACACACACACACACACACACACACACACCTGTTGGAGCTGTGATTGGTGGAGGACTCCTGGGGGGCGGAGTCTCGGAGTCTGAAAGATGTGAAACAGAAAGACAGCGTTGGTTTTTTTGACGTTTCCATTTTAAGTTTTTTTTGTGCTTTGTCGCCGTTTCCTTGACTGTAACATGGTTAGTTATTTTACAGTTCAAACAATAAATGATCGTTAATAAAACTACTTTATAATCAGTGACATCATGAGGAGACTCTGGTCCAACACACGTTCATACCTGTTGATCAGGTGTAGTGATTGATGATTGGCTGTTACTTTATTAACCTAACATTAACGGTGTGTGTGTGTGTGCGTGTGTGTGTGTGTGTGTGTGTGTGTGTGTGTGTGTGTGTGTGTGTGTGTGTGTGTGTGTGTGTGTGTGTGTGTGTGTGTGTGTGTGTGTGTGCGTGTGTGTCACCTATCACTCCGTCCATCTCGTCTTCCTCCACCCTGTCGTCCACCTGTTGCCATGGCTCCAGCTCCTCAGCCTCACACTCCATAACCAAATCTGTGTACATGTTGCTACGGAAACCACAAAAACAAAACAAAATTTTAAACTTGACCCTCCACCCATCATCAGCATCAGCATCATCATCATCAGCTACTCAGATATGTTAGTATGTAGAAATCTGCCAAGTAACTAACTTTAAGTAAGTCATTCAGTTTTTAGATTATGGGAGGTGATCCACAAAAACCCTCAGAGTAGTGGACTGTCCCCCAGAAGGTGAGGCGCTGCAATATCCATCACCAAACCCACCAGACTCCATGTAAATAATCAGGACTTTTATCATCGTAAAACACACTTAATTCAAAGTGGACAGAAACTAAATAAAACTACCAAAAGCCGTCTTGGTTCATCTTTCCACTGTTCCAACAATCACCGCTCTGGTTTGGTTGAAATAAATCCTTAATTCACCCATTTACATGTAGAGATATGCTGGCTCTATACACGCTAAAAATCCTGATTATTTACATGGAGTCTGGTGGAGATATGCTGGCTCTATACACGCTAAAAATCCTGATTATTTACATGGAGTCTGGTGGAGATATGCTGGCTCCATACACGCTAAAAGTCCTGATTATTTACATGGAGTCTGGTGGAGATATGCTGGCTCTCTACACGCTAAAAGTCCTGATTATTTACATGGAGTCTGGTGGAGATATGCTGGCTCTATACACACTAAAAGTCCTGATTATTTACATGGAGTCTGGTGGGGATATGCTGGCTCCATACACGCTAAAAGTCCTGATTATTTACATGGAGTCTGGTGGAGATATGCTGGCTCTATACACACTAAAAGTCCTGATTATTTACATGGAGTCTGGTGGGGATATGCTGGCTCCATACACGCTAAAAGTCCTGATTATTTACATGGAGTCTGGTGGAGTTTGGTGATGGTGATTTCGGGGATGTTTCATGTTAAACTAAAAGGATCTTACTCTTTAACTAAAAGGTCTATCTCTGTAGGGATCCATCCCATAATGTTGTCAGACACTTAGAATAATAATGTGAGTCTGTCAGCAACAACAGAACTTGTAGTGAGTCTAACTGCTGCTGAACATTAGTCCTGTAGGGTTACATTACAGTTAGCTGTTAGCTGTTAGCTGCTTCATTAGTTGTGTCTGTCTGCAGAATGAAACCAACCTTCAGTGTTGATGTTTCCAGAAGTTAAACCTTCTTCTTCACACGGAGAAACACAAAATCCTCTTTGTTTACATCCAGCACCGCGCCATCTTCTCCTCCTCCTTCTTCTTCTTCTTCTTCTTCTTCTTCTTCTTCTTCTTCCTCTTCTTCTTCTTCTTCTTCCTCTGGTTGTTCGGGTGTTTAGTTGTCCGGAGGCCCGTTACCGCCCCCTTGTGTCCGGAGAGAGGCACAGACACACCGGGACACGGCCCTTTCAATTTAGGTTCACAATAAATTTAGGGCCATCTAGTTTTTGCCGCTTTTTCCAAAGTTTTTGGTGCTTTTATTTCCTTTTTTTTTTTTTTTTATTTTTAGTGCTTTTTTGACATTTTTCACACCTTTTACGGGAGTTTATGCGCTTTTTTCAATGCCTTAGGCAATTTGCTTTAACTTTTTGGATGCTTTACTCAATGTTTGGCCACTTTTCCGGAATTCTTTGGTGCTTTTAAGATGTTTTTGTCACTTTCTGATGTTTCTGTCACTTTTTCAGTCATTTTTTGATGCTTTTTTTCGGCCTTTTTTCGCTGGCTGAGGAACTTTTTTGCCAAACATTTTTGGGGCTTCATGAGGCCCAAAATGTAAGTGAGAAGATTACAGTATATGAGACATGCAATAACACAGTCAAGATATTTGACTTTTTCTCTTAAATAAACACATGTCAATAATCTCTACATATCTGGCCCTCTGGGAAACTGAGTTTGACCCCCCCTGGTTTAGAGACTACCCTAAAATGATGAAAGCCATTCCAATTCCCGTCAAAGCAATGACCTGACAACTTTTGGTTCATTCACATGTTATGTGAGAGATGAGGCCTCTTTGTGTTGAAGGTGTCAGTTTGAACAGCAAACAGTTCACTAACAAGTTTATTAGATATGTATTATGTATAAAATATTATCCCTTTCAACTGAAAAGAAGATATATTCTCCGAGACTAAGCTAAACTAAGATTAGGAAAAGATCCTTATCCTATCTCTCTTACCAAAGAAGAGACATTTAAAATATTAAATGATGAAATTGAATGACTTCCTACGTGTTAAGTTTAATTGGGAAAGTAACTCCTGTGTTTTCTGTGAGAGTTATATTGAGACAGTTGAACATATTTTCTTGCAGCGTGAACTGATTAATGACTTGTGGCTGATGTCTTATCAATGCTGACTTCAATCTAAAGGTGTACTGCTGCACCCTTTAAAAGAAAAGTCAATTAGAGCTGGACTATTTGTAACTCTCCTGGTGTCCTCGGGTCTAATCTGACCCGTTTTCTATTTCAATCAGGAGAGACTTGTTTGCAGATATGCAAACGGTTTACAAGAGCATGTACTGTACAGTGTATTGGGGATTGAACTCCATCGTTATATTAATACATTTAATATATTAACCTCCTGAGACCCAGCCCATTGACTTATGTCCACTGTAGTGGACATTTGAGTTTCATTCCTCTCCTTGGAATCTTTTGTGCAAGTCTCTTAATTCCTGCTGTACTGTCCAGAGGACATCCTAGTGGTTCAGCCTAGAGAACCACTAGGATGGTTCAGAAATGTTGGTTTCTTTCAACCAAATAAAAATAAATAAATAACGTGGATGGTTCCCACAGCGCTCTTCACAAGTAAAATAAATGATCAGTTCCCTACGCTCATTGAAATTGGGTGTTTTATTCAATCTTACGTTGAAAAAATTGACAAAAAATATCAGAAAAAGCTTCAAAAATGTAAAAAGGCATTAAAAAAATCATAAAAAGTGACAAAAACTGGGTGCCTGGTTGGCCTAGTGGTAGAGCAGCGCCCATATAAAGAGGCTCAGTCCTTGACGCAGATGTTGCAGGCTCAATTCCGACATGCGGCACTTTCCGGCATGTCACCCCTCCCCCCTTTCATTTCTAAGCTGTCCTGTCACTAAAGGCCTAAATGCCAGACAAAAACCTTAAAAACAAAAAAAGTGTCCAAAAAGGACGACCAAAAACGTTGAAAAAACGTTTTTATTTTAAATTTTGACCCAAAAAAACTAAAAGTTGCAGGATGTTCGAGGGGAAGACAACACGAGGGTAAAAGGATAAGAATTTAGAGTTCATGATGAATAACTTGATTGAGCATTTTAAACATTGTATTCATAGGTGTAAGTATTTAAAGGTCAAACTCCACATCAACGGTTGGAAGAATGAACTTTCTGCTAAATCTCTTCAATAACAAATGCCAACATACTCTCTTATTAGTTAGACTTACAGTACAGGCCAAACATTTGGACCCACCTTCTCATTCAATGTGTTTCCTTTTTATTTTCATGACTATTTACATTGTAGATTCTCACTGAAGGCATCAAAACTATGAATGAACACATATGGAATTATGTACTTAACAAAAAAGTGTGAAATAACTGAAAACATGTCTTATATTTTAGATTCTTCAAAGTAGCCACCCTTTGCTTTTTTTGATAACTCTGCAAACCCTTGGTGTTCTCTCAATGAGCTTCATGAGGTAGTCACCTGAAATGGTTTTACCTTCACAGGTGTGCTTTGTGTGTGTCCATATGTGTTCATTCATAGTTTTGATGCCTTCAGTGAGAATCTACAATGTAAATAGTCATGAAAATAAAAAGGAAAAGCATTGAATGAGAAGGTGGGTCCAAACTTTTTGCCTGTACTGTATATTCCCTACTGGACTAGAAAGACCCCTAGTATCTTTATTTTCTTTATTTTTTAATGTTTTGTTTTAAATATTGTATGTACCTCAAAGCTGTCAACACGTTTTTGGACAAATGTACAAACACATTGGGCCTTGATTGTTTGTATCACTATTGTATCAGAAAGATTAAAAAAACACAACCACAAGGCAACAACACGGAGGCAGAGAGGCGCCAAAACACAAACACACACACACACACACACTCTCAGGACAGGACGCCATCTTTGTTTCGTTTTTTCTTTCTTTCTTTAAATCAGCAGAAAATTGCCCAGTTTGGTTGGTGGAGGAATCAGGAGGTTTTGATAAGATTAGATTTGTTGTAAAAGATTTCCAAAAAACAGAGGTGGAAAGTAACTAAGTACATTTACTCAAGTACTGCACTGAAGTACAAATGAAAGGGTACTACTTTACTTTAGTATTTTCCATGTTCTGTTACCTTCTACTTGTACTTCACGCCATCTCAGAGGGACAGTTTATCAGTCACCAACCAAACTCTGGCCAATTTTCAGAGTATTTAAGTAAACACCAGAAAATGCCTCATTTTATTTATTCATTCATGTATTTTCTGTACATTTTATCACAACTATTGGTACATTACTCTGATTTCAGTCATATTACATGTTTATGTTTCCATTAAAACTTACTCATTTAGACTGAGTGTAAGCATTTTATATATATATATATATATATACATATATATATATATATATATATATATATATATATATATATATATATATATATATATTCATCTCAGAGGGAAATATATATATATATAGATGGAGTGGAGTAGAAATAGAAAGGAGCAGAACATGGAAGTACCTCTAATGTGTCGGCTATTTAACTCAAAGGAAAGTTTCTGGTTTAGTTTTTGTATAACTGAGTCTTTTCTTTTCATAAGTCTCTTTGTTGTTACAAAACCGGACTACTTTATGAATGAGTGAACATGACGACATTAAACACAGACCCAGAGTTAAACTGTCACTTGTGTTTTATTCAACAGGTAGTAACAGAATACTCTGATTCATCAGGTAGTAATAGATTACTCTGGTTCATCAGGTAGTAACAGATTACTCTGATTCATCAGGTAGTAACAGATTACTCTGATTCATCAGGTAGTAACAGATTACTCTGATTCATCAGGTAGTAACAGATTACTGACTTCTATGAAAGTGAACAGGTTCTCCGTACTCACATCTGACTATGATTTTTCTGTTGTAATGAACTACACCGTTGTACTGACAGTTGGGGGGAACAGCAGGTGGATACTGATTCACCAGGTTACAGTCAATAATTGGGAAACTAGTTGTGCTGATTCTCATATCGTAGCCATATGGTTCTCCTCCTCTACCACAGATGGCTCGGACGGCGTTCACATCCTGTGTTCTGATGAAGGTATTGAAAGTCTTGCAGCTGAATCTTGGGTTCACTTGTGTGGGTGGGTTCACGATTCTTCTGGCTCTCATCGCCGTGGTACATTCGTCAGAAGTCATCCGATCTTTGATATGCTTATTTTGAAACTGAGTCCAACTTTGTCCGTCCACAGAGAGCACGGCAGCAGAGATCAGCAGAACACCAGCAAAGATAGAGATCTTCATGTTGATCTGGAGAACACAGAGTTATAAAAGCTGTTAGAGACTTTACTCTGACATATCTAACATCTCTTTATATTATCATATAAAAGCTGTTAGAGACTTTACTCTGACATATCTAACATCTCATTATATTATCATATAAAAGCTGTTAGAGACTTTACTCTGACATATCTAACATCTCTTTATATTATCATATAAAAGCTGTTAGAGACTTTACTCTGACATATCTACCATCTCTTTATATTATCATATAAAAGCTGTTAGAGACTTTACTTGACATATCTAACATCTCTTTATATTATCATATAAAAGCTGTTAGAGACTTTACTTGACATATCTAACATCTCTTTATATTATCATATAAAAGCTGTTAGAGACTTTACTCTGACATATCTAACATCTTTATATTATCATATAAAAGCTGTTAGAGACTTTACTTGATATATCTAACATCTCTTTATATTATCATATAAAAGCTGTTAGAGACTTTACTTGACATATCTAACATCTCTTTATATTATCATATAAAAGCTGTTAGAGACTTTACTCTGACATATCTAACATCTCTTTATATTATCATATAAAAGCTGTTAGAGACTTTACTCTGACATATCTAACATCTCTTTATATTATCATATAAAAGTTGTTAGAGACTTTAGTTTTCAAAGAAACACTGTGTAACTATAAAAGCCTGAAGATGTTCTACAACCAAATCTTTTACATTCATTATTTTTTTGTAAGTTAGACAGTGTGCAGTAATTATTTTGTAACCTTTGTCCTACTTGTTCCTCTTCAACGCAGCTGTCTCAACTTCATAAAGGGGGGGTGGTTACAAACCCCCAATTATCAAAACTAGGTTGTTTCTGAAATTTTTGTCGGTTTTTCTGATATTTTTATCCTTTTCTGAAATGTTTTTGTTGCTTATTTCAGGTTTATTTTGGATAATTTATTTCAATTTCTGTTGCCTTCTGGAGTTATTTTTTTCGATGTTGTTGTTGCTTTTTCCGACATTTTTTGGCATTTTGTAACTCTAACAACCAGATTTTTTTTGTTTTCCAAAAACAAAAGAAGTCGAAAAAAGTGCCTAAAATGTTGAAAGAAAAACATGAGTAGAAGTTCTATTTTTTTATGTTTGTAACAGAAATTGTCAACAAAAAAGTGCCCAAAAAACTAAATGAATGAAGTGACTAACATGTTGAAGAAAAGGTTAAGGTTAAACGTTTTAAAAATTGTCCAAAAACCAAAACCAAAAATAGAAAAGAATTTGAAAATGCCACCAAAATGTTAAAAAGTGACAAAAATGTTGTGAAAAAACAGCAAAATAATCGTCAAAAAAACGTTGGAGAAGGTGAAAAAATACTGAAAGTTGGAGAGGAGTCTGAGTCTTACCGAAGACTTGGTGGAGAAAGTTTCAGGTACAAAGGTCCAAAAATATAGAAATGTAAAATCTAAACTGCACAAAGTCTGAAGATGAAGAAGAAGAGCAGAACTCTGACACGATGCAAATCTGAAGAATGTTCAGACAGAGAAATGAAATGAAATGAAATAATATCTCAGTCTTATATCCTCCGACAGAGAGAGGTTGTCTCTGAAACAAACAGCTCGATATCATCTCCATATACGGTAAACGTTCAGCTACAGGTTCAGGCGTTACACCCCCACAGATCAAATACCAACTTTAGAATAAACAGTTCACTGGTTACAAAGGTTCAGACACGTACCCATTTAACCCCTTCAGACCTGACCTCTCCAACATAAAAACAAAGTAGAAAAAACACATTTTTGTTAAGTCATATTTTTAATAGTATTTTTTCATGTCCATTCCAATGGACGCCACGACGAGATGGGCGTAAAATGTCATAAAAACCTAAGAAAAATAAGGTTGAGTTTTTCCACATAGAAATCAATGAGGTATGACCTTAACATCTGGAACTGGATGTTTGCATGGTTTTGAGTCTGTGTACAGTTCTGAACATGCCCATGAACTTGATAGAGGTATCTCAGCGTGGGTAGGGAACAGCAGTGAGCTCATCACCAGGAAAACCCAGAGCCTGCAAGAAGATGACATTTCATTTCACTTTTTCTTAGAACATGAAAAAGTGAAGAAGCCATAGTACAAAATGCCAACACAATGTTACTATTTGGACAAAATGTGAATACTTTTTGCCATTTTCAAAGAACAGCATTCAATTAACTTCATACAAAGTGTCATTATCTTTTTGATTGTAGTCTTACTACCTCATTTTCTGTTTTTCAGTGTTATTTCTTGTTCAGTGAGAAAAATCTAGTCTGGCTTGGGCCTGAACAAGTGCACTAAAGTCAGGTTCAATGTCTGAGGTGGATATGTGAAGGACAGCTGACAGGCGATAAGTGAGAGAAGATCTGTATCTGGATTTGTTAAACTTCATCTCTTTAAAAGTCTGATATGTTTTCCTTGTTAGATTTCGACAACCATCGGTTGTAAGCTAACACTGAACTGTACTCTGATCTCTGTCTGGTAGTAAAGCATTACAGTGAAGATGTGTTGTACAGTACTGTGAAGAAATGGATCACCGTTGGTTTAGCCCAGAAAACGTGTTTGAAACAGGTTCAGCCATTCACCCTCAGTGGCTTATTTAGATAGTCACTACAGATATGACTACATTATTTTTACCTTGTGTGCAAGTATGAATACTGTGTGAGAATGCATGCATGTGTGTTTCTGTGTGTGGTTGGCTATGTGTGGTGTATTTGGCCTGCTGCATTCCTCTTCTGTGCCACTGTATGAAAGCTACAGAAAATGATTGTGTAAACCTGGCTTGTTGGCTGGGATTTGAAATATGTGCAGTGGGGCTAATCAGAGTTTTATGGTGCTGTTGTATCGACAACTTTAGTGCATAAAAACCTAAAATCAATCTCTCTATCCCTCTCGTTCGCTCTCTTAGTGTCAGGTTTACATGGACTTTTCTGTAGGGATGGCTGACGCGAAACTGACGTTCCGAAGCTTTGTCGAGATCCCGAAGCGCAGATGTTTTGAAACACTGATCCGAAGCGTGATTCAAAACACCCGTGTCACATGACTACGGCTAAATGAAGCTTCGGAGTGTTTCACAAGTGTTTCGACAGGTGGCATGGTCCGCCGAATCACCGTTTGATTGACAGGGAACAGACCACATAATCACACATCTGTATAAAGTGAAGTCAATACATCATGACCTCTTGGGTTTTTGTAACAGGAGTTTGATTTTGAGATAGCAGATTTTTGGTGACGTAGTGACATTTATAGTGCGATTTGTTTAGTTATATTTAGGCTTACATTTAAATTCTGATAGGCCAGAGACAGACAGAGTATACATACAGTGACACCTTAATAAATTAAGATAGATAGATAGATAGATAGATAGATAGATAGATAGATAGATAGATAGATAGATAGATAGATAGATAAATAAAAATGGAAACTCCATTTTCATTCAGAGTCACGAATGTCAACATCAGGCCCATCATAATCAACATCAACACCAGTAGAAACACAGGACAGTTTATGGGAACGTTTTGATGATCGTATCCGTGAAACCCAGATGATACACAATGCTACAGCTGATGCCACAGTGGAAGTGAAAAAATACCTCAACGATGCGACTTTTGCCCAGAACTCATGAGCCCCTAACTTACTGGAAAGAGAGAGCAGTAATCTTTCCTCATTTGTATGTCCTTGCTAAAAAATATCTTTGCATGCCAGCAACAAGTGTTCCTTGTGGGAGGATTTTTTCAAAGGCTGGACAAATTATGAGTAAAAAAAGAAGTAGGTTAAGTCCTTCCACAGCAGAGAAATTCATATTTTGGAATAAAAATCTATAAAAAAGTGAGACATTGTGGCTTGATTTTTTATTAATATTCATTTTTCATGACCAAAATAACATTATGCACAGTGAGGAGCCTACAAGCCTTAACAGCTTCACATATTACAAAAATAAAATAATTAATTTTTTTTTTAATGGCTCAATGGTTGTTTCAGATCAACACCTGCAGGTGACCACTAGGTGTCCTCGTTGAGGCGGGTGTCGGATTGTTTCGAAGCCTCGACACAATATGGCACATTTGCTTCAACTGTTTCATTGTTTCACGAAGCCTCGATCTGCCCACCACTACTTTTCTGTTGGTTTTCATGAACTTTCAGTTTGTGTTTCCCATTCACATTCCCCGGCACTCACTCCTCTCAGCGTTCATTACTGATTACACGCACCTGCACTGCATTACACCAGATCATCAGTTCACCACCTGCATCTCATCAGTGACCACCTTCATAAGCAGCACAGACACACTCGCTCTTTGTCGAGTCTTATGTTTGTTCACGACACTCTGACTTACTCTTGCGTTCCTAGTTTATTTCAAGTACTTACTTACCTGTTGTTTAACATCCTGTTGTCTGCTGCTGTTCATACTCCTCTCTGTTGGATCTTTGTGAATAAAGCTCACTGCCCTTACTCCAATCTGACTCTTGCTCCTTCCGTGCGTGACACTTAGTAGCCTAAACCTAACCTAAAAATTATTTTTTAAACGATTAATCTAGCGATTATTTTTTCGATTAGTCGACTAATCTAACGATTCATTTTTCGGTTAATCTAACGATTAATCTAACGATTAATCTAACGATTAATTTTTCAATTATCGATTATTTTCCCATTGCTCAATTATTAACAATTTACACAAAACAAATTTCATTAAGGTTCAAATCTCTATTTATTAAAATTGTTTAACACTGCACTGTTGAAGTAAAATGGATTTGTAGTGCAACCTGAAGCCAGATGTAGGCGATCAATCCAACCACAAAATAAAGTCACCTTCAGGAGGAATACAAAAATAAAAACGTAAAGTAAACAGAACAAGTGCAAAAAGATATGTGTGAGAGATTAACTTGTATTTGCTTTTTTTAACAGAGGTAAAATAATGAATAAGCTCTTGGTTAACATCCATCTCTTCTCCCTTTAATTTAACTTTGATTATTTGTATCTAAAGGCTGGTTAAGCACTGCAGGGAGGAGAGGTTGGACAGTTGTTTTTGTCTCGTTCCAATGATTGGCACATCTGGGTGATGGCGTCGGATATGCGTTATCATGTTAGATGTATTTTCACTCACATATTCAACAACTGCTGCACGCGTGTGCAGGCTATGTGTGTCAAAGGAAACTGTTAGAGCAGCCTCACTGAAACGTTGAGCTACCATAGCACCAGCAGAAGAAGAAATCCCTGGCACCGCCACTGGTGGTCGCCACTAGTTGCCCTCCCTTTAGACGCAGTTATGTTTAGGAAAAGGTCGTGGGTGTACAGTTCTATTACACAAGGCCAGGCAGCTTTATTTGTACTATAGCACATTTCAGCAACAGGGCAATTCAACGTGCTTTACATAAAAACCGATTAAAAACAATTAAAAACAGATAAAATACAAGAATAAAAGTTACAGTGCAGTATAAGAAATGAAACATTAAACAGCAGTTAAAACAGTGAAAAATATAAAAGCAGATCAAATAGGAATTTCTCTGACTATAGCAAGCGTGACAAGCAGGATGTGAACCCCGGTATCCTGGGTGAAAGCCCTGTGTTCAACATGGAGGCCAACGAATCACAGCAGCCGGTTGATGCTGCTGTCACTGCTACGTCACCCAGATCCCTGCTCTGATTGGTTGAAGTCTGTCCAATTGCGTACAGAGTCATGTGAACTATGCTCGTTGATCTCTCCTCTTGTGCAGTAGAGAATCCAGAGCAGACTCCCCAGACTAAAAGATGGAGCTTGGTCTGCTGATAGCCAGACTACCAGGATGTCCCTGGGTTAGCTGACTCCATATGTTGAGGAAACAACATGGATCGTGTTAATGGGATGGCCTGAACACACCAATGTTGGGCTAGTTGTGTTATTGTGTGAAAATGGGACTACAGATAGGATGTTAGTGATTGTGATAAACTGTAAACCTTTAAAGATATGAATTGGAACATTCTGGCATTTTGAAGACACTACAGGTGAAGAGATTTAAACATTTTAAGTAACAGATATCAGCATCACACCTCTCTGATTAATGACATTAAGACTAGTATTTTCTGTTAAACAGACAAAGAGCAGTAACATGAATGTTTCCTGACAGAAGACATGTTATGGAAGATTAATAAAGGTAAAGAAGATGATGTTTCTGTCTGTTAGTGTCTCTCCTTAAAAACAGCAGCATCATAACATCAAACATTTAGAGATCAGAGCTGAAGATGAACAGATTATTTTAGTTAGTGCTCCACTTGTGTTCAGTGTGTTCTTGTTTCTGACAGAATCTAAACTGTGGAAGAGAGTCAGGGCTCCATCTGGTGGAACAATCCTCAACTCATCCTCACACACATCATTTCTCATTGTTTCCCTTTTTGGTGAATGGTTGCCAGGGAGATCAGGGTCCATTTCAGAAAGCAGGTTTAGTGAAAACTTTGTTAACCCTGAGCAACCCTGCCACACTCTTTTTTGTTATTATGTTTTTGTTCAAAGGACTTGAAGTTTAATATCTTAAGTTTGTATTTTTATACATTTTACTTATCAGAACTTTAATATATTTTGATGTTCTGCAAACATTTTAAACTGCAAGTGATGACTCAATAACTACAAATTACTAATGTTAGGGAAATCTGTTTGTGTCTTGTTACGCCTTTCTGGATTTAAAAAATAAATATATATATAAATATATATATATATATATATATATATATATATATATATATATATATATATATATATAAATAACACTCACTGACTGACTGTTTTCTGTGTGTTGGTGAATACACTTTTTTTTTAAACACAAAGGAATACATGTAGACACAACAGAAGAAAAGCTCATCGTCTGTGTCTGTACAACACTTTTTTAAAGACGTACATCACGATCTCGAATACCTGTATAAAACACATTAAATCCCCCTTCCAATACCACCATGGATATAGAGCCAAAACACTTATTTATGAAATTCAATGGAATATAATCTCAGAATGAAATATCCCAACGTGGTGTCAACATAAGACACAGTGTGGTTAAACCAGAGAGCAGAGATCACTTCACGCCCAAACCAAAATCCTTCCAACCAGGAATCTCTTGTTCATTCCTCGGGGCTGTTTGAATCCAAACCACCATCTTTTTCCTAAACTTAACGAGTCATTTGTAAAGTGAAGTGAAGAAAAACATAATTATGTTTGGAAACTGCAGCTATTTTATTAGAATGACATGAGTAAAAATGTCTAAACGTGATGTGAATAAACTTGAATGGATAGTAGATGCATTCTAATCAGCGATGGTGTTTAACAATAAAAACTATAACTCCCATAATTCCAGGCAACTTCCCAACGTCATCAGAAGTCTGTGTTACCATCCAGTGTTTCGGGTGAGAGACCACTAGTGGCAGAAAGTTACATACTGTATGTTTAATATCTGCAGTTTTCAACCTTCTTGTCTTCAGAGAATCAAATGTTTTCTTACCCAGTTAAAACTAAAACAGTTGTTATTATACTGTCTGCAGTTTGTTATTTTTATAATGATCTGTAGTTTTACCCACATCTACTTTATCTACACAAAGTGTTGTCTCTTTGTCGTTACATAACCGGACTACTTTATGAATGGGTGAACATGACGACATTAAACACAGACCCAGAGTTAAACTTCCAACATGTTTTATTCAACAGGAGATACAAGTTACTCTGATTCATCAGGTAGTAACAGATTACTTTCATTCATCAGGTAGAAACAGATTACTTTAATTCATCAGGTAGTAACAGATTACTCTGATTCATCAGGTAGTAACAGATTACTCTGGTTCATCAGGAAGTAACAGATTACTCTGATTCATCAGGTATCTTTACACCTTTTTCATAGTGAACAGGATTACCTTTCTCATCACAACTGATTACTATTCTCAGGTTGGCATCAGAGCCATGGCACTTACAGTGGGGAAGACTCTTGTTCTTATTGCATCTGCAGTTAACAACTCTGAACTTTTTAAGGCTGATTCTCAGATTTTGATTTCCTGGATACTTCTCTCCTTCATTCCCACAGACCTTTTGGACAACACCATAACTGGCACTGATAAAGGTGTTCTCCTTCTTACACCTCTTACTATTGGTTTCACTGATTCTTCTCTGTCTAATCACGGCGTCACAGCTTTTACATTTCATGTTCTGGTTGATATGCTGATTTATAAACTTCTTAACTCTTGGATCTAGTTGTCTCCCAAATGTTTCAGCCTCAGTTTCTTCTCCGCTGTTATTCATCTCCTCGGTGCAGCCATCATCGTCCATCTCCTCGTTGATATGCTGGTATTTAATCTTTGCGACAGGATTTTCTTCTTCTTCAAACTCCAGAGAGAGCACGGCAGCAGAGAGCAGCAGAACACCGGCAGAGAGAGAGATCTTCATGGTTGTCTGGAGAACACAGAGTTATAATAACCATCATTAATAAATGGTAAAAAGATAGTTCATTATACTTGATACTTATTTTACTGTTAACAAACAATGAAATGATGATTTATAGGTCAGAATAGCAGCCATGCAGCAGATAACAAGAGACTGGCTGAAAGCATTAACACCAACAGTCCAGAGATGAAAAGAAAACAATGCATAACATTTTAGAAATGGAGAGATTCAAATACAGAATCAGAAATGAAGAATTTGAGTGTGAAACACGCTGGGCTAAATGGATACAATATAAAGCCAAGAACTAAAACAGGAAAGTACGAGGAATTTAGATCGATAAAATCATGTAAAGAACAGAAGCAGGGCCGGGTTGGGAAAGAAAAACATAACTCAACATGCATAGTTAAACACACCTGAGAGGAGTAAAGAAGCACACACACATACAAATATGAATAAATTGTAGATGTATACCAATTATTTTTATGTAAAAATATTTAGTTATTTTTTCATGCACGTCCTTGCTTTTTCTGATAAATGAATGAATGAACTAAGTTTTTGATTTTGATTTGATTTGATTTATTTTGGATTTGACAAACAACATAATCCAAAGGGTAGCATGATAAAGTGTTAACACTTATTTCCAACATGGTCCTTGAGTTAAAACATGCAATACATAACAACCTATGTCAATAACATATAATACAGATCATCCAAGGTTTCAAAGCATTCTAAAATCAAAGAATTATAAAACACATACAATAATCAGTCTACTCTTATTACAAAAATATTGGCTACTCTATTCCATAAAAATGCCTTAACCTTGTGTCTAAAAACCCCTCTGGTATTTACAATTTTGAGGGAAAGTGGCAGATTATTCCACAATGTTATACCTGTATAAAAAAAGAACTTCTAGCTGCAATGGTGACTCTGGGCACTTTACAAGACGGGACACTGGCCCTAGTATTGTGATTGTGTATGAACCATTTTTAAACTTTAACTGCTCCACTCTAACATGTACTAGCAGCTACCCTACCCTTTTAAAAGCCTCTCTACCAATATAAGTCCGGGGGGTGGGGGGGTGGGGGGGTATTTAACAGGTAGCGGATAACATTATTTTGCTGTTTTTAAGTTTAACTGATAATCCACAGTACCAAGCAGAACATGCATAATCGAAATGACATTGAAGAAAGGTATTGTGTTTTAAGTTAAGTCATTGTCTGGGTTAACTTTTATTTATATATATATATATACACACAAATCAACTTCTATGTTTCTTTGGTAAAAGTTGGGAGTGTATGCATATATAGTATGTGTATGCGTATATATGTATAGATGTATGATTAGAAGTGCATAGGGGTGCAGATGTATGTGTATGTAATGTTTTTTGAATCTATTTTATTTTTATGTTTTGTTAATTCGTTTCTATTTTCTAGTACTGTCAGTTATTAACGGCGTTAACGCAAACCCATTTTAACGGCGTCAATTTTACTATCACAAGATTAACGTTCGTTTTGGAGTAGCAAACTTTGTAGTTTTTAGTAATTAACTAGTAACGTTAGAAAAACTACAACACCACACCAGATCTAGCTAAACCGGAAACTAAAGAACAGGCATGCTGCTCCCGAGCCAGCCAAACAGTAGCAGGCTAACGTTACGTTTTGAGTGGATGGCGAGCACAAGACGCCGAAGTGGATGCCAATAAGATTCTGAATGGAAAGTTTACTTTTAAAAAGTTGAAACATGGTTCCATTGACAAGACCAAAGTGATCTGTGTGTGTTTTGTGGTGTGGTGTGCTTGGCCACACAGCCGATGGCCAAGCACACAGCTGATGGCCAAACACACAGCTGATGGCCAAACACACAGCTGATGGCCAAACACACAGCTGATGGCCAAGCACACAGCTGATGGCCAAACACACAGCTGATGGCCAAACACACAGCTGATGGCCAAACACACAGCTGATGGCCAAACACACAGCTGATGGCCAAGCACACAGCTGATGGCCAAGCACACAGCTGATGCATATGATAATGGTACTGCATTGTATGGTAATGTATTGTTAATTAAGTGAAGGAATTTCAATAAAAGTATATATAAAAAAGCATTGAAAGAGTGAATGTATTAACTATCTATGTTCATGGATAAACTGTTGTTTTTTCTCCAGCAGCAGAAAGCAGCAGAACACCAGCAAAGATAGAGATGATAGTCTGGGAACACAGAGTTCTAATTACCTGAGATCAGATGAGATTATTATTAGTCAGCAATTTACCGATTGTTGCAGAAAGAGTTGTTGCAGAAAGCTTCAGTCTGTCCTTCACTTCTCTGGTTTCATGCAATGAGAAAGATGAAATGGTTACCAAAACAAAGAGTAAACTCTGACACGATGCAAATCTGAAGAGTCTGCAGACAGAAAAATGAAATCATCTCGTGTCTTATATCGTCTGACAGAGAGAGGTTGTCTCTGAAGTTCATCACCATATATGGTGACCAATCTGCTCCAGGTTCAGGTCTTACACCCACAGATCACATATTCATACACACTTCACTGATGGTCAAAGGCAACCACAGGAAATCAAGAAGGAAAGTTAAGATGATGTTTTCACACTTTGTTCTGATGCAGACGCTGACTGTAAATGATGACCTACAAGAACAGACAAACATTGAAAAATACTTTTGTTAATATCACAAAGAAGTCAGTTTACAGTCAGTTTACAGTGATGTTTGCATGCACTTTTGAGTGTGTGTGTCTGTGTGTCTCTCTGTGTGTGTGGGTTTGTGTGCGTGTGTGTCTCTCTCTCTATGTGTGTGTGTGTGTGTGTCTGTGTGAGTGTGTCTGTGGTTTCAGCCAGTTTTCCGCCAGTTTTTTCAGTCATAAAGTGTTCAGTCAGGATGTGATCCACCACAACTAGTTTCTCTTTGATAACCACAGAGCTGGTTCACACCCCCCTCTCCCCCCCAAAACCTTTCTTCTGCCTTTCTGTTCTATCACATTCAGGGGCCTCATTTATAAATGTGGCATACGCACAAAAAAAGGCAGGAATTGCACGGGAAAATGTTCCCAGGAGGGTCGGGGGGGTCAGGACCCCCCCCATCTAAGGGTTGTCCCCCCCTAGAAATATCATTAAAACAATGCTGTGTATTGTAAATAACATAATGATGTATACTTAAAATATCTGTGTAAGCAGTAAAACAATACAAACCCCCAAAAATGCTTTTTAAGTTTAGAAACATTTTGAGTCCCCCCTCCCTTGCCTCACAGTGGTTTGGTCCACTGCACTACGTTAGGAATCGGATCTGCGCTAGACTCACAGTCACATCGGGTTGTGACAGGAACGTAGTAAGTAGGCAGTTCAAGGCTGTTTTATTCACATTAAACATCGGATTAAGTTTTTCTTTTCTCGAATAGAAATGATGCTGAGTAATTAATGAATTACTCATGACAAAAAAGTTCGCTATGTTAGTGTAATATAATGGAACGTTACTTATAGCTTGTTGGATAGAAATGCAGCCACTAAAACTAACGTTACCACGGCGATAAGCCTAACGTTATGTTTGTGAACTGATATTAGGGTTAATATTGAAGATCTAGCTACAGTTGTGTTTTGCTCAATATGAAATTAAGTGGCTGATCAGTTAAATATATATCCTCTGTCCCAGACAAAACCTAATATTTATGTGGAGGACGCAAGATCATTTTATAATTATAATATGACTGTGTGGTGAATCTATGAATCTAACTCATATTTAGACATCTGACGTTAAAGATGTGTGTTGTTGTCCAGATAAAATGACAGAGAAAAAGAAAAACAGACATAAGATCCTTTTTCAGTAGCCTACACCAAAACACCTAGTAAAGAATGGGTGCTTATGGAAATACTAACGTCACTATGTCACAGGCAAAGGAGACAGAAAGAACTGAGGAACAGGGAGACCAGGGACAGTCAGGTGGAGAGTCTCAGGGAGACCAGGGACAGTCAGGTGGAGAGTCTCAGGGAGACCAGGGACAGTCAGGTGGAGAGTCTCAGGTAGACCAGGGACTGTCAGGTGGAGAGGCTCAGGGAGACCAGGGACAGTCAGGTGGAGAGTCTCAGGGAGACCAGAGACAGTCAGGTGGACAGTCTCAGGGAGACCAGGGACAGTCAGGTGGAGAGTCTCAGGTAGACCAGGGACAGTCAGGTGGAGAGTCTCAGGTAGACCAGGGACAGTCAGGTGGAGAGTCTCAGGGAGACCAGGGACAGTCAGGTGGAGAGTCTCAGGTAGACCAGGGACAGTCAGGTGGAGAGTCTCAGGGAGACCAGGGACAGTCAGGTGTAGTCTGAGGTAGACCAGGGACAGTCAGGTGGAGAGTCTCAGGGAGACCAGGGACAGTCAGGTGGAGAGTCTCAGGTAGACCAGGGACAGTCAGGTGTAGTCTGAGGTAGACCAGGGACAGTCAGGTGGAGAGTCTCAGGAGACCAGGGACAGTCAGGTGGAGAGTCTCAGGTAGACCAGGGACAGTCAGGTGGAGGGCTCAGGGAGACCAGGGACAGTCAGGCGGAGAGTCTCAGGTAGACCAGGGACAGTCAGGTGGAGAGGCTCAGGGAGACCAGGGACAGTCAGGTGGAGAGTCTCAGGTAGACCAGGGACAGTCAGGTGGAGAGGCTCAGGGAGACCAGGGACAGTCAGGTGGAGAGTCTCAGGTAGACTAGGGACAGTAAGGTGGAGAGTCTCAGGTAGACTAGGGACAGTCAGGTGGAGAGTCTCAGGTAGACTAGGGACAGTCAGGTGGAGAGTCTCAGGTAGACCAGGGACAGTCAGGTGGAGAGTCTCAGGGAGACCAGGGACAGTCAGGTGGAGAGTCTCAGGTAGACCAGGGACAGTCAGGTGTAGTCTCAGGTAGACCAGGGACAGTCAGGTGGAGAGGCTCAGGGAGACCAGGGACAGTCAGGTGGAGAGTCTCAGGGAGACCAGAGACAGTCAGGTGGACAGTCTCAGGGAGACCAGGGACAGTCAGGTGGAGAGTCTCAGGTAGACCAGGGACAGTCAGGTGGAGAGTCTCAGGGAGACCAGGGACAGTCAGGTGAAGAGTCTCAGGTAGACCAGAGACAGTCAGGTGGAGAGTCTCAGAGAGACCAGGGACAGTCAGGTGGAGAGTCTCAGGTAGACCAGGGACAGTCAGGTGTAGTCTCAGGGAGACCAGGACAGTCAGGTGGAGAGTCTCAGGGAGACCAGGGACAGTCAGGTGGAGAGTCTCAGGTAGACCAGGGACAGTCAGGTGGAGAGTCTCAGGTAGACTAGGGACAGTCAGGTGGAGAGTCTCAGGGAGACCAGGGACAGTCAGGTGGAGAGTCTCAGGGAGACCAGGGACAGTCAGGTGGAGAGTCTCAGGTAGACCAGGGACCGTCAGGTGGAGAGTCTCAGGTAGACCAGGGACCGTCAGGTGGAGAGTCTCAGGTAGACCAGGGACAGTCAGGTGGAGAGTCTCAGGGAGACCAGGGACAGTCAGGTGGAGAGTCTCAGGTAGACCAGGGACAGTCAGGTGTAGTCTCAGGTAGACCAGGGACAGTCAGGTGGAGAGGCTCAGGGAGACCAGGGACAGTCAGGCGGAGAGTCTCAGGTAGACCAGGGACAGTCAGGTGGAGAGGCTCAGGGAGACCAGGGACAGTCAGGTGGAGAGTCTCAGGTAGACCAGGGACAGTCAGGTGGAGAGTCTCAGGTAGACCAGGGACAGTCAGGTGGAGAGTCTCAGGGAGACCAGGGACAGTCAGGTGGAGAGTCTCAGGTAGACCAGGGACAGTCAGGTGTAGTCTCAGGTAGACCAGGGAAAGTCAGGTGGAGAGGCTCAGGGAAACCAGGGACAGTCAGGTGGAGAGTCTCAGGTAGACCAGGGACAGTCAGGTGGAGAGTCTCAGGGAGACCAGGGACAGTCAGGTGAAGAGTCTCAGGTAGACCAGAGACAGTCAGGTGGAGAGTCTCAGAGAGACCAGGGACAGTCAGGTGGAGAGTCTCAGGGAGACCTGGGACAGTCAGGTGGAGAGTCTCAGGTAGACCAGGGACAGTCAGGTGTAGTCTCAGGGAGACCAGGACAGTCAGGTGGAGAGTCTCAGGGAGACCAGGGACAGTCAGGTGTAGTCTCAGGTAGACCAGGGACAGTCAGGTGGAGAGGCTCAGGGAGACCAGGGACAGTCAGGTGGAGAGTCTCAGGTAGACCAGGGACAGTCAGGTGGAGAGTCTCAGGAAGACCAGGGACAGTCAGGTGAAGAGTCTCAGGTAGACCAGAGACAGTCAGTTGGAGAGTCTCAGAGAGACCAGGGACAGTCAGGTGGAGAGTCTCAGGTAGACCAGGGACCGTCAGGTGGAGAGTCTCAGGTAGACCAGGGACAGTCAGGTGGAGAGTCTCAGGGAGACCAGGGACAGTCAGGTGGAGAGTCTCAGGTAGACCAGGGACAGTCAGGTGTAGTCTCAGGTAGACCAGGGACAGTCAGGTGGAGAGGCTCAGGGAGACCAGGGACAGTCAGGCGGAGAGTCTCAGGTAGACCAGGGACAGTCAGGTGGAGAGGCTCAGGGAGACCAGGGACAGTCAGGTGGAGAGTCTCAGGTAGACCAGGGACAGTCAGGTGGAGAGTCTCAGGTAGACCAGGGACAGTCAGGTGGAGAGTCTCAGGAGACCAGGGACAGTCAGGTGGAGAGTCTCAGGTAGACCAGGGACAGTCAGGTGTAGTCTCAGGTAGACCAGGGACAGTCAGGTGGAGAGGCTCAGGGAGACCAGGGACAGTCAGGTGGAGAGTCTCAGGTAGACCAGGGACAGTCAGGTGGAGAGTCTCAGGGAGACCAGGGACAGTCAGGTGAAGAGTCTCAGGTAGACCAGAGACAGTCAGGTGGAGAGTCTCAGAGAGACCAGGGACAGTCAGGTGGAGAGTCTCAGGGAGACCCGGGACAGTCAGGTGGAGAGTCTCAGGTAGACCAGGGACAGTCAGGTGTAGTCTCAGGGAGACCAGGACAGTCAGGTGGAGAGTCTCAGGGAGACCAGGGACAGTCAGGTGTAGTCTCAGGTAGACCAGGGACAGTCAGGTGGAGAGGCTCAGGGAGACCAGGGACAGTCAGGTGGAGAGTCTCAGGGAGACCAGGACAGTCAGGTGGAGAGTCTCAGGGAGAACAGGGACAGTCAGGTGGAGAGTCTCAGGGAGACCAGGGACAGTCAGGTGGAGAGTCTCAGGGAGACCAGGGACAGTCAGGTGGAGAGTCTCAGGAGACCAGGGACAGTCAGGTGGAGAGTCTCAGGTAAGTGTGTTGAGCTTAGTTCATATTTTTTGGAGGTGTGTGGCTGTCAGGGTTAGCAGATGAGCTTTACCAGTGGTTCACTAATTTACATTATGATCAGCTAATTTAACAACTATAAAAAATCATTGTATTTCTTTTATAAGGGGACACATTTTCAAAATTAGTCATTATGTTTTACGGTATTTTTATGGCTTGATTATAAACTTAAAAATAAATACATGGTTTTAAAGAAGAATATTTCGGTCAATTTAGTCAGCTTTTCATTGAATCAAGAGAAACACTGAAAAGAAGGATAATGGTACAGTCTCCATGCTACACTAATGATAGTATTAAGACTTTCCTCTGTGAACACGTCCTCTACGAGTATAATTGATGCTGTATTATTTGTGTCCCCTTCAAAAATTGCTCTTCAGAAATTTTATGTTTATTGTCCCCCCCCTACTGTTAGATCAAATTTACGCCCTTGGTACTCTCTGACCCCGCATACGCACAGACACGGAGGAAATGAGAAACGGTGACACCGACGGAGATGGATGAACATGTGAAACCAGGGCCGGCCTTAGACTTTTGGTGGCCCTAAGCAGGCTTTGGTTTGGGGACTCTCCACATTGGCACTAAACCACCTTGTGTATTGTAAATAGTTTTAGCACTCATAATGTACAAATACACATGTAAAGACTAACGTGAGACCTATTAGCAGCAACGCTATCTTTAAATAGATCGTCTCTGTTATGAGCTCTATTGTGGGACATTTCAAGAGCTCTTGGGGGCCCTCCGGTAGCCACGGGGCCCTAAGCAGCCGCTTAGGTTGCTTATGGGTCGGGCCGGCTCTGTGTGAAACTGAGAGCATTGTGTAAAATAAATCAAAATATTGCCTCTCATTGATGATATGAGGAATTCACAAAGCCATTCTTACAATTGATATCCTACACAAAGAGCTGTTTGATCGATCAAGATAAAACAAGATACTATCGTAAATTCTAATGAAGATCAATTTTCAAAAAGATTTCTGTAATTACATTGGCATTTTATGGAATTTATTCTCCTGAATAAAATGATAAACAGGACAAATAAACTGATGCTGTTTTTGATGCCTCTGTCTGGTCTGAACTAAGAAGTCTTATGATGGTAAAACTAGAAGCCCAGACTGGTCTAGAAAAAGCTGATAAAGATCTCCACGCTGCAGCTCTGACCATGTTCACAGGAGAGACTGAGGTCAGAGCAGAGGCCAGCGTGGGACAGGAAGCTCCATGGGACGCCACCCATATGACCCTGAGGTGTTCTTCAGATAGGACACTAAAGGACACTGGGCCAAAGACTGTCTACAACAACAGACCAGCACCCTTCAGATAGGACACTAAAGGACACTGGGCCAAAGACTGTCTACAACAACAGACCAGCACCCTTCAGATAGGACACTAAAGGACACTGGGCCAGAGACTGTCTACAACAACAGACCAGCACCTTTCAGATAGGACACTAAAGGACACTGGGCCAGAGACTGTCTAGAACAACAGACCAGCACCCTTCAGATAGGACACTAAAGGACACTGGGCCAAAGACTGTCTACAACAACAGACCAGCACCCTTCAGATAGGACACTAAAGGACACTGGGCCAGAGACTGTCTACAACAACAGACCAGCACCTTTCAGATAGGACACTAAAGGACACTGGGCCAAAGACTGTCTACAACAACAGACCAGCACCCTTCAGATAGGACACTAAAGGACACTGGGCCAAAGACTGTCTACAACAACAGACCAGCACCCTTCAGATAGGACACTAAAGGACACTGGGCCAGAGACTGTCTACAACAACAGACCAGCACCCTTCAGATAGGACACTAAAGGACACTGGGCCAGAGACTGTCTACAACAACAGACCAGCACCCTTCAGATAGGACACTAAAGGACACTGGGCCAGAGACTGTCTACAACAACAGACCAGCACCCTTCAGATAGGACACTAAAGGACACTGGGCCAGAGACTGTCTACAACAACAGACCAGCACCCTTCAGATAGAACACTAAAGGACACTGGGCCAAAGACTGTCTACAACAACAGACCAGCACCCTTCAGATAGGACACTAAAGGACACTGGGCCAAAGACTGTCTACAACAACAGACCAGCACCCTTCAGATAGGACACTAAAGGACACTGGGCCAAAGACTGTCTACAACAACAGACCAGCACCCTTCAGATAGGACACTAAAGGACACTGGGCCAGAGACTGTCTACAACAACAGACCAGCAGCACCCTTCAGATAGGACACTAAAGGACACTGGGCCAGAGACTGTCTACAACAACAGACCAGCACCCTTCAGATAGGACACTAAAGGACACTGGGCCAGAGACTGTCTACAACAACAGACCAGCACCCTTCAGATAGAACACTAAAGGACACTGGGCCAAAGACTGTCTACAACAACAGACCAGCACCCTTCAGATAGGACACTAAAGGACACTGGGCCAAAGACTGTCTACAACAACAGACCAGCACCCTTCAGATAGGACACTAAAGGACACTGGGCCAAAGACTGTCTACAACAACAGACCAGCACCCTTCAGATAGGACACTAAAGGACACTGGGCCAAAGACTGTCTACAACAACAGACCAGCACCCTTCAGATAGGACACTAAAGGACACTGGGCCAAAGACTGTCTACAACAACAGACCAGCACCCTTCAGATAGGACACTAAAGGACACTGGGCCAAAGACTGTCTACAACAACAGACCAGCACCCTTCAGATAGGACACTAAAGGACACTGGGCCAGAGACTGTATACAACAACAGACCAGCACCCTTCAGATAGGACACTAAAGGACACTGGGCCAAAGGCTGTCTACAACAACAGACCAGCACCCTTCAGATAGGACACTAAAGGACACTGGGCCAGAGACTGTCTACAACAACAGACCAGCACCCTTCAGATAGGACACTAAAGGACACTGGGCCAAAGACTGTCTACAACAACAGACCAGCAGCCATCAGGTGGACTGAAACGAGGAGGGGGGGGGGGACCGCAGGCTGCTCTGACTCATCTGATGCCTGTGGAGGACGGTACTACACCCACAGCACACACACATTCTGATAACACACACATACACTATTAGGAGAAGCTAAACTACTAGATCAACATATATTACCTCCAAAACAAGTATTCACCCCTTGTGTGCACCTATGTGAAGGATCACTTGCACCCTTTCTAGAAAATTCCTCAATGTTGATTCAATTGCTGATTAAATTGTTGAATGTTAGAACATTGTCTCATATTGGTCATTATTACAGAGACTTATGAAGAGTCAGATTTAGTTCCATCATAGTGTCAACAAACGTTAGCTGACATTGTTGTTCAGTAGCTCAGAGATGATCAGATAATGTGATTACTGATGTCACATTCTCATTAGAGGCAGAGTCCCCCCTAAAGATCTGATCATAAGATCACCCCTGTTGAAAACTGTGACATTCTTTGCAAAAATAATGATAAATGAATAACTAAAAGGGGGAAATGTATTAATCTGTTATACTGCTGCTTAATCTTTCTTATAAATCTGCAGTTTCTACTTGAATACAAATGTCTAGTCAGGATGTACTGATGCATGCTCTTTTGACCACATATAGTTTGTTCCTCTATGATAACCACAGCCCGCCCTCCCCCATCCCCCCCAACCAGGCCTTTTCCTGCCCAGCACCAGAAGAGCAAAAGTACCGTCTGCTTTCTCTTTGTTCATTCTCTCAGATTATTCTGGGATGTACTGAACCTTCTTTGCACAAAGAATAAAGACTTAAAAGACTTTGTTGACAGAAGCATTATTTCAGATCTCACATTCTATGTTTTAGAATTTCCACCACACTCATTAGAAAGCAATTCACTGTTATTCTCCATAATACCTCAACATATACTGTATATTTGGACATGTGTACAGGGTAAAATCCTACCTGTCACCCAGGTGGCTGCTACACATTGGTGGTGGTAAAGAGTAGCCACTTTGAAATTTAGCTGTTTTAATGAATACAAAAAAAACATTGGGTGACCCTCCCCTCAACAAAGAATAAAAAGACATGACCCTCCCCTATTTTCCTCCGGTGGTCCATTCCATAAATACTGAACGGTCCCTTATTATTATAAATTAAGAAAGTAAATAAAACACATCTTGTAAAAAAAGCAAGGTTACTTTAAGATGCACTGGTGAGTTAAGAAATAGAAGTATACCATTTTTTATAACAAGGTTACCTGAACAGTAGCGTTAGGTTACTGGTAGTCTATATCAACAAGGTTACCTGAACAGTAGCGTTAGGTTACTGGTAGTCTATATCAACAAGGTTACCTGAACAGTAGTGTTAGGTTACTTTTCACCAGGATGTCCCTGGGTTAACTGACTGCATATGTTGAGGATACAACATGCATTGTGTTAATGGGATGGCCTGAACACACAAATGTTGGGCTAGTTGTGTAATTGTGTGAAAATGTGTCTACAGATTGGACAAAAGGATGTTAGTGATTGTGATAAACTGTAAACCTTTAAAGATATGAATTGGAACATTCTGGCATTTTGAACACACTACAGGAGAAGAGTTTTAAACATTTTAACTAACAGATATCAGCATCACAGCCCTCTGATTAATGACATTAACCTGTTGTCTTCGGGTAAAATTTGACCATTTTTCAAAACGTTTCTATATCCGGAATTTGTGTTTCTGTCAACCAAATTGAGAAAACAAATAATGTGGATGGTTCCAACACTCTTCACAATGAAAATATATGATCAATTGACTACTTAATTCAATTTTGGGTGTTTTATTCAATTTTATAGTATTTGAAAAAGAGAAAAACCTAAAAAGAAAACGCAGAAAGAATCGGGAAAAGTGAAAAAAGTTTTAATTTTACATTTTCACCCAGAAAAACAAAAACTTGCTGACGGGAAGACAACTAGAGGGTTAAGACTAGTATTTTCTGTCCAACAGACAAATTGTAGTAACATGAATGTTTTCTGAAAGAAGACATCTTATGGAAGATTAATAAAGGTAAAGTTGATGTTTCTGTATGTTAGTGTCTCTCCTTAAAAACAGCAGCATCATAACCATCAAACATTTAGAGATCAGAGCTGAAGATGAACAGATTATTTTAGTTAGTGCTCCACTTGTGTTCAGTCTGTTCTTGTTTCTGACAGAATATAAACTGTGTAAGAGAGTCAGGGCTCCATCTGGTGGAACAATCCTCAACTCATCCTCACACACACATTTCTTTGTGTGTGTGTGTGTGTGTGTGTGTGTGTGTGTGTGTGTGTGTCTCTGTGTGTGCGTCTGTGTGTCTGTGGTAACCCTATGTTTTAACATTTTCATAAAAGACTTAAAGGGGCATTCATGAGGACAGCTACGTGTTCTCTTCCTTTTTTTAGCTGCCATCACTACGACAACTACAGACATATTTTGCTGAAAGTCGTCAATTAATATTCTTAACAATTTACTCGTTAAACCGAGGCTGCGGTCCAGTAGTCAGTTAAAGCTGCTGCCATGATAAGAGCTGTTGGAATTGTGAAAGTGCCATAAGGCCATAAGGCCACAGGCGGTCAGTCTCTCAGTAGTCTCGTGCAGCAGTCCCAGCCTGACATTAACTTAAAGCCCAACCTATATAAATTATTGTGCATGCTATATTAAGCATTACTTACTGTTAAATGTTCACTTCATTAATGTATAACAATACTGAATAAACCTTAACTTAACAGTTATTAATGGTTTTTGGTAGACATACTGTAAAGTTGAGAACATATGCACCATAACTAACACTTAATTAATGTGTAACAATACTTGCTAAACCATGATTAAACAGATATAATGCTCTGTGGAAGACTTATGTAAAGTTGAGAACATATGCACCTTAACTAATACTTAATTACTGTATAACAATACGGAATAAGCATTACTAAACCATAACTAAACAGGTGTTAATGCTCTTTGATAGACTTATTGTAAAGTTAAGAACACATGCACCTTAACTGACACTTGATGAATGCATAACAGTGCTGAATAAACATTACGTGAGCTTAGAATTATAAGGTTCTATCTCCACTTTTGGCCGAAATTGAGTTTTTGACCTAATCTGATCCCTTAGGTGTTTATTAATGCCTGTGTAGTGTTATTTTTGTAACAAAATATTTTCTTAGTTAGTTATTAATAAAATAGGTTTCATCTCACAAAATAGCTGGGATGTAAAAACTTTGATGCTCAATATCTCAGAACTACCCTAAACGGAGATAAAACCTTATAATTCTAAGATCACGATTACTAAACAATGATTTACAGTTTATTAGTACTCTTTGACTTAAACATGAACACAGCTTTTAAACATTAGTGAAACACTGTCAATGTGAAACCCTGTTATGGTTTCGGTGTTTTTGCTTGCTATTTTGTTTCCTTTCTAGTTTTCTGTATTTATCCTGTTTGCTTTATTCTGGACTGTGTATTTATGTTCCCTGTGTCTTCCTGTGTTCTCTGCTCTCCCTTGTGTTTAGTGTTGTCAAGTTTCTGTATTTAGTAGATTTCATGTCTTCTGTTAGTTGTTCCCGTTTCCTGTTTTATTTTGATATTCTGTTTTCTGTCATGTCTAGTTCTACTTCCTGTGTTTTCCCTCCTTTGTGATTGTCCTGCCCCGCCCTGATGTGCTTCACCTGTTGTCTCACCTGTTTCTGATTTGCCTGTCACCTCATGTATTTAGCCTCTGTGTTCCCTTTGTCTCTTGTCAGATCGTCTTGTGTGCTTGCCCATGTCTGGTGTTTGTTCCTTTGTGTGTTCTGTTTGCTCCTGCCGTCAGTGTTCTATTTTGTATGTTTCCAGTCCTTGTACTGCCGCCCTTTGTTATATTAAATACCTCAGTTTGACCACCTCCTGCCTGCCTGCCTCCTCTCTGCATTTGGGTCCGAATTCCCTGCTCCCTCGTCACCAATCAAATATTCATGACAACCTTCTGTTATGCACACACATTCAAAATGTAAACAAGGTTTTCATTTGATTCTGAGTTTGACTCAGTCAGTTCTCATCTTTCTTTCCACTGAAGACTCAGCAACAGTTTGAGTCCTGTATGGAGATTACACTGGATATTTTCCCGCTCTTGTCATCTTCACTGTCATGTCTTCTTGATAGTTTTCCTCTCTTGAAACCTAACAAACCAAGTGGGATATATCAATTTCTTTTAAATGCATGCAAAAGCTACAGATGCAAGAATTGATTGATGTTGATTGAGGCTACCCTCCCCCCCCCAGCATGGATTGGAGCTCAGGTTATGGTTGCCTAGGAGGTCACCCAGAGGAGCAGCAAGTCTGAAAGAATTCCTAGCAAAGAAAATGAAGACTGTCCTTAAAAAGAGGTCCGCTGCAAGATCAACCAACATGGGACGATATATATGCGATTGCATATAAAGTATGTATATTCAATACTTCTGTCTTTAACTTTGTCTCATTCTTTTACCAATTTGTTGTTCAGAAAAAACATCCTGAAACACATTTGAATTTCCATGCAGTTTTGACATGCATACCCATGTTTAATGTTCACAGCTGCCTATGGAAATTTTGAGAACTATGTTTTTGCTTGTGGTGCTGCATGACGGAGACCCAGCTATTCGTTCCCTGGCTCTCACATGTCCACGTTTGTGGAGGATAGTGAGAGAGGAGTCATTTCGGAAGGAAGCACACTTCCTCTGGCTTGAAAGTAAGTTGAGTTTCTTTCCTTCTGCCCTCCTTCCTTCATTTTAGATGACATGCTGGCTTGCCCATTCTTACATTGCGGCGAGGTCATTACTAAGGCTTTGGTGAACTGGAATGCATTTTCAGAGGACTTTGAGAGAAACTATAGAATACCTTATCAGATCTCCTGCTGCGTTGAGTGCTTCTCTCTCTTCAAAGACTGTGACGGATACACAGGATGCGGACGGAAAGGACACCTCCGGGGGTTCTTTTCTGAAAATGACTATCCCGGATATTGTAGCCATATCTGCTTTCAAGTGGCCGGAGCCATGTTTTAAAGGCAAATGTGTTATTTGTGTTGTTATGCAATGTGAGTGCTTTTTATTGTTCTGATTCCCTTGTAAATAATTAAAAATATATTTACCTGCAAAAAATCAGCCAATTTCATTAATCCTCAATGACCACACTCATTTCCTTACCATCAGAAATATATCTGAGCGATTACTCACCCTACCCTCCACAATCTCAGGACTTCAATTATCAGTTACAATAAACCAAAGCTCCTACTCTGCTGTAAACTTAATCAAACATAACATGATGTGTTTGCTTCTGAATATATATATATATATATATATATATATATATATATATATATACTTGTTACAAGACACTCAGCAGGGCTATTTTTCAAGAAATGCTTCACTAATCATCTCAGAGGAAAGTAGTAGCCGTTTTTTTACATTTGCTATGACATGATTCTGACACTGGGGGGGACAAATGGCTTTCTATTTTGCCCTAGAGAGACACACCATACACACAGATATTACTTCACAGTTCACACCATACACACACAGATATTACTTCACATTGCACACCATACACACACATATATTACTTCACATTTTACAGTTAATTTAAAAAAGACATTACGCTACTCTGAATCAATCTATTTTAAGAGATAAGACGTTACAAAAAGCCCTATAACAGACTCTCTCTGAATTGGTTTTAGATATTAACATTTCTTAAGTGATTATTTGAAACCATACTGAGTGTTTTGTTGTTCAATAATAGTTGGGAGAGAGTTCCATTCACACATTGCTCTTGACCTAACTGAATGTTGAATTGTTTTGGTTTTCACTTTGGGTAATAAAACTACCTCCTACTGCATGTCTCATTGGATAATGATGTGCATCAGTACTAAAGAATAGTTTTGTTAATAAAGTAAAAGGTGTTTTTTTATTATAATGTTATGTAAAAAAAACAGTGAATTCACAAATCTATTTTAAACTTTACACCATGAGAGCCTTTCATGCATTTTATCATCATCTGATCTAAACCCACATGAGCGAGCCACACGTGCAGCTTCATTCTGAATCACTTATAGTTTTTTATTAATAGTTGTTGTTGAACCAAACCACAGAGCAGTAATCAAGGTGTGAAAAAAACAATCCCAGACTGAAAAACACATTGAGCTGCATTTAATGTGTGAAAGGTGCTTTAACAAGATATTATTATTTTGTTCTGTTATCTTCTTTATGAATGAGTGAAAATGACGGCATTAAAAACAGACCCAGAGTAAAACTGTCAACGTGTTTTCTTCAACAGGAGACACAAGTTACTCTGATTCATCAGGTAGTAACAGATTACTCTGATTCATCAGGTAGTAACGGATTACTCTGATTCATCAAGTAGTAACAGATTACTCTGATTCATCAGGTAGTAACAGATTACTCTGATTCATCAGGTAGTAACGGATTACTCTGATTCATCAGGTAGTAACAGATTACTCTGATTCATCAAGTAGTAACGGATTACTCTGATTCATCAGGTAGTAATGGATTACTCTGATTCATCAGGTAGTAATAGATTACTCTGATTCATCAAGTAGTAATAGATTACTCTGATTCACCAGGTAGTAACAGATTACTTACTTCCATGAAAATGAACAGGTTTACCGTTTTCACATCTGACTATAATTTTCCTGGTAGAAGGAACACCGTTACCATACCAACAGTTGTAGGGAACAGCAGGTGGATTCTGATTCACCAGCTTACAGTCAACAATTGGGAAAGTAGCTTTACTAATTGTCATACCGTTGTTGCCATATGGGTCTCCTCCTCCTACAGCACAGATGTCTGGGACCGCATTCACATCCTGTATGCTGATGAAGGTATTGATACCCTTACAGCTGATTTTTGGGTTATTGAGTGTGGGTGGGTTCACGATTCCTCTGGCTGCTATCACCGTGGTACATTGGCCAGCAGTCATCCCAGCATTGATATGCTTATTTTGAAACTGAGTCCAACTTTGTCCGTCCACAGAGAGCACGGCAGCAGAGATCAGCAGAACACCAGCAAAGATAGAGATCTTCATGTTGATCTGGAGAACACAGAGTTATAAAAGCTGTTAGAGACTTTACTCTGACATATCTACCATCTCTTTATATTATCATATAAAAGCTGTTAGAGACTTTACTCTGACATATCTAACATCTCTTTATATTATCATATAAAAGCTGTTAGAGACTTTACTCTGACATATCTAACATCTCTTTATATTATCATATAAAAGCTGTTAGAGACTTTACTCTGACATATCTAACATCTCTTTATATTATCATATAAAAGCTGTTAGAGACTTTACTCTGACATATCTAACATCTCTTTATATTATCATATAAAAGCTGTTAGAGACTTTACTCTGACATATCTACCATCTCTTTATATTATCATATAAAAGCTAAATAATGACTGTTGGCTGAACTAAACTGTCACGGTCTCTGAAAGGACATTCAAATGTAAAAAAAAATAAAGGATTTCAAACAATCAACTTACAGTTTCTTCAAACGGTCCAAAGTGTTGACTCACCTGGAGGGAAAGGTAACTGGTTTCCTGGTATGAATGACAGACACACCTTGAGGAAGCAGGAAGGATGGGCTGCAACTGATGATCAAAAAATCAGGTTTGTGGGGTTAAACACACAGACACACACACAGACACACACACACACACACACACACAAACACACACACACACACACACACACACACACACACACACACACATAGAGATAGAGAGACACACACACACATTCAAAAGTGCATGCAAACATTAAGACATCCTAACTGTAAACTGACTACTTTGTGATATTAACACAAGTATTTTTTAATGTTTGTCTGTTCTTGGAAGTCATCATTTACCTAGTACCTACTTTAGTCAGCGTCTGCATCAGAACAAAGTGTGAAAACCACATCTTAACTTTCCTTCTTGATTTCCTGTGGTTACCTTTGACCATCAGTGAAGTGTGAAAAAGTCTCTAATAGCTTTTATATGATGGCGTTTACATCTTGAAAAAAAACATAAAAAGCTAAATAATGAATGTTGGCTGAACTACACTGTAACAGCCTCTAAATGTAAAAAAAGGATTTCAAACAATCAACTTACAGTTTCTTCAGACGGTCCAAAGAGTTGACTCGATGCCTGGAGGGAAAGGTAACTGGTTTCCTGGTAAGAATGACAGACACACCTTGAGGAAGCAGGTAGGAAGAGCTGCAACAGGAGCAGATTTTCACAATAAGATGACATTTTGGTTTGTTAACAACACAGAGTTCTGTGATGGTAGCCGAGCTTCACCGAGCCGGCCGAAAACCGCTGACCATGCCGCAATAACACCTGTCAGAAAAGGTAAGATTGTAACTGGTCCAGGGTGTTTTTGTCTGTGGTGTTAATACAATTGTTAAACATTTTGGGAAATTAGCTTATTTGCATATGTGTGGACTAGCCAGACCTTTTTCCACAGCGCTGTGGAGGAAGGTCTGGAGGACGGTCTGGCTGTAAGAGACTACAAACATGGATATCTCAATGATTAAACAGGACTGAATAAAAAAAAGACACAAGTGTAAACTGCCAGATGTGTTTTATTCAACAAGAGACACAAGTTCCACTGATTCATCAGCTGGTTAATAAGACAGAACCCTATCAAAGTGAACAGGATCTCCTTTAACATCACATGTGACTACAATGTTATAATCTGCACCATCGTACTCACAAGGACTGACAGTACCATCCGTCAGTCTGCAGACAACAATGTTAAAGGGTGCTCTGCTTCTTCTGAGATAACAAACACAAGGGGCCCTATCCGTACCTGGGGCAGAGCAAAGCCTGACACAAATGCACCCATCTGTGGACCCATGGGCGTGCTGGTCTTACAGGAAGGTGTGTTCAGGTGCATTCTGGGACTATTACTATCTTGAGGCAGCGGGAAGTGATCACGCCATTGACCAACAAAAACCTGGTCTAAAGTCAATAACGCAGCATTTCATTGTTATTTTAACAGCGCATTAGTAAAATGCTCCTAGGCTCGTGCACAGCGCGCGCACACTATGTTTGTTACACACACAGGGACACACAGCAGCACACACATTCATCACCTTGGTGCAAATGTTATTGTTCATCCCCTTGTTGATATGCTGATTTATAAACTTTGCAGCCAGAGTTTCTTCTTCTCTCACAAAGTCCAGCGAGAGCACTATTAATGAATGGTAAACAGTTCATTTTACTTCATACTTACTTTAGTGTTAAAGGTGCAGTAGAACTACATGAAGCAGGTAATAACAAAAACAAATCCTGCTCCTGTGGCTTATGAGACCGTTTTGGGCTTTAGCAGAAAGGGGGGAGGGACTGAGAAGTTGTCAATGTTAAACATTTGTGGCTAAGTCCTGGATCTTCACAATCCTACCTACAGCACCTTTAAAGATGAACTGAACTGGAATTTGAGTAAAGGTGATATAACAGATGTATTTTATTTCTTCTCGTTGGTACAATGATTAAAATGGCTGAATTTGTTAAAAGGGGTAAAATGGTACATTGAAAGTGTTGTTGTTGTTAAATGGGCGCCGCCATGTTGGAATTCCACAACCTGCTACGTCACTGGCATGGTAAGCAGCCATAGAACGTAAACAGTCTGAGGCTAACGGACATGGCTGAGGAAACTGCAACCAACAGGTTTAGGGGGGGTTGTAATGGGAAAATTACATTTAAGCACAATTCCTTATATTTTTATGTTTAATTCGTACTTTACTTCTCTCACAAATGCTGAAAGAGTTTATCTCATTTCCCACATGCAGATTTTGATTCTAACTTTGTGAGACATCCAGTCTGGAACATTATGTGAGCTCTGTTAGCCTGAACCGATAAAGGTACAAGGTCACCCTAAAACTATCTCATGTTTTCCCATGCCAGTTAAGATGTAACGGGGGGGTGAAAGTCATACAGGGAGGAGGAGGTGAGATGACTCCAAGATGTCTCTTGTATTTCTCTGATTGTCTTCATGTGTATCAGATTGCATGTAAAAATTGTAGCGTCATAATAATCCAAGTGCGTGTGTGTTGTCACTCTGAAGATGTATATAAGCCTGGTGTTCTGTTCACTCATTTGAGAAACTGACTCCACACTGGGCTGAGGCCTTTTGTGAAATCATGTTGATCCTATATTTGCAAATATATCTTTTTTAATAAAATACAAAAACCCAATTTGGTTTTAGTCTCAGTCTGTCTTATTTGTTTCAATTTACTAAACTCTGAAAAGTCTTCCCCCTGCTGCAAAAGAAACTTCCATAACAAACATGGCGACGAGAATGGGGATCATGTGCGGGAGTCAGATAAAAGAGACTCCGTGGTTGACTGAGGACTCGTGATCCGAGATCCAACGATCTTCGCCTCTACCTCGCCCAAAAAGCATTCAGAGAGAGAGGATCAGAAACCACGGAGGCCTCTACTGACCCAACACTGATCTGTTAAGACGGAAGCAGTTCCACGCAGCAGGGTAAGATCACACTCTAATTTAAATTGAATTAAGAGTAATTTGAATTGGCTGTAGTAAACTTCCAGAAACAAATACTGACGTAGGATACTAAAATAGGATAACCACTTTGGGGTTGTTTGTATAGATTTTGGTTGTGTAAATACATAGGCCTAATTGTCATCATTATAGCAGTATTTTTGCACCATAAAACTGATCCACACACGGGTGTGACTTTGCTTTGTAGATTTTCGGGGGACAAATCTAATTAGGTTTTGAAGTAAATCTAATAAACGGTTTTTCAGAAACTGTTAGGTTTTTTTGTTTTTGGTTTTTCCGAAATAAAATATAAACCGGGTCTTACAGTGACGATTGTAAGTAGGATAGAAGTACTTCTTCCCAGTAAAATGGGTAACGGGTCGGGGAGAGTTTTTTCCTGAAAATTGGTCTTTTAGCACGTACAAACTCAAACTGTTAAGACAGGAATTAGAGGAACAAGAAAAAAAAACTGAAAAAGAAAGACAAAATCAAGACGAGTCATTTAGAACAAGTGGAGAAAAATAAGGAGTGTTTTTACTTATGGATAAAAGAATCTAAAGGTATGATTCAGGGAAAGATTGCAAAAACACAAATACACCAATAACCTCCTCATCAGTTCAGAAAGACAAGTTGGAGAAACGGAGGGACAAAGAGGACACGGACTCAACTCTCTGCATCGGGTGGAAAGACCAACGAGTACGTGAGAAAACCATGTTTAAAGCGTTTGTCTGCATGTTACAACAGGCTGGTGGGCAACATATGGAGCGCGGACCCGAAAAACGAAGGACGTGGTCGAGCCAGAAGGTGCCGAGGCGGGTACCGTGGGCAAAATAATGAGCCCTACAACCCAGACCAGTGTTTGTACTGCAAGGACTCTGGACATTGGGTATGTAACTGCCCGAAGAAAAAGCAAAAACCACCTCAGACAAAGAACAACATTTGTCCCTCTGTTTGACTGAGTCCAAGAGCTGATAAGGAAGGTACGGCTAAAAAAACACACACACTCGCTTCATGCAATGAAGAAATGCTTGGCACTGATACACTGTTTTTTTGTTTTTGCTATTTAGGGACAATTGATAGGTTAGAAAGTTCTGAAAAAGAATCTAATTAGTTAAACCATTATAGTATGTTATCTTCTGAAACCTAGAAGAAAATTCCTACTACTGAGGGTAAAGTTAAAAGGGGTTCCACTCACATAACTTGATTATTAGAGGTAAAGATTTGACACTCAAGTGCAGTGGTCATTCTATTTGGTCAATTGGGAATACAGGTTAAACAGTAAAAGAACAATTTTCTGTTCCTTTCTCATATACATGGTGTCTGATTTATGTCCACTTATTTTGCTCAGGTAGTGATTTAATGTGCACTTTTAACATTGGTTTAACCTCAACACCTGATGGATTAAGAATTTCTCGTAATGATGCATCTAACAAAACCACATTTGTTAATCACAGTGTGGCTAAAATGACCTCACTGAGGCAGCGTCTGTAATCAGCCCTGCCTCTGATTGGATGAAACCTGACAACCTGCATTACACAGCTCATGTTACTACAGGGCCTGATGAAGAATGTCTTTAGAGACATAATGACAGTTTGACAACCTCACATCTGATTTGGACTGATACTGACTGTGTTGTAGCTTGACTGACAACCAATATAGTTTTTAAAGAGCCCAGCTTGTGTTTTTTCTACATCTCTCAAGGCTGCATCTGCTTTTTCCTTCCTCGAGAGAGTTTTTTGGTACAGTGCTGTTTTCATGTAAAATGAACAGAATAGCAGCTTTTTCAGTTTAGTGTTAATGATTAGGATTTTTTTTACTTGAGCCTGTCACGTAAAAATGTCTGTACACGTTCCTGAGGTCACTGCAAGACTTTTTGCTGCCGAAGCTAATGAAGCGTTTGTGAATATGAAACTGACTCTGCAGTCTTCCCCGACGCTGGGACTGCCAGATCCCTAAAAACAGTTTATGCAGACCGTTGATAAGCACAAGAGCTGCGTGGCTCTGTGTTGCTGCAACGCCACGGCGGCAGAACTCCGTCTGGTTGCAAATTTCTCTGCTAAACTTGATTCTGCCGCTCAAAGTATTAAATACGTCCTGTTCCACATTCTGTGTCACACATTTTGTGGGAACAGAATAAAACTCTCTGTGGCCAGGTACCTTAGATATTACTACTGTTAGATTGCAAAATGTCACTCTAACAGATGCACTGTTCTTAACCCTGATTTTCTTCTCCACACACCAGCTGACCGAGAGAAACAATGGTGTTGCAGAGCTACAGGTGGTACCATGACCTGACCTCTCTGACACACCTCTCACTAACCCCGATTTCATTTTTTTTTAGGTTAACAGTTCTTCTTCCAGGAACTCTAACAGTGTGGGCATCTCTGTTGTAGGTGTTTCTGATGCTATCTGATTTGGACCTCTGCCATCTTATCTCTCAGTACAAGCAGTAGAGCTCATTCTTCCTAACAGAAAGCTATCCAGCTTTTTCTTTCCTAAATTTTGCAAAGTTGACACATGGCTTAAAACCAGGTGTAAAAAGTATGATTAGGATGATGGAAATACAATTGAGGGAAAAACAGTTGTTTCACAATGGTGAAGCAACATTGGTTCACAAATGATTTCTTTTTGGATCAAGACTACTGTCAGCTAGTGTAGGAGCCAAAGCCCTACTTACTGAAATAATTCCAAAATGGAGATCTCCTACCAAAATCTGAAGTATAGTGGTTTGCATTCAAAATGCAACATGCCTACATTTGACAAAAGCTCTGCTTATTGTACTGAGGTATAGAATGTGCACGCGCAAGCGACTTAACCTGTCACCCTTTTGAGATTTTGTTTACAGCACCTCCACACATTGGACTTGGGTGAAGAGGACACCCACCAGACACACCACTGTGTGAGGACCAACTGGTAACGTATTATGTCTCAGTGCAAAAGGCACAAATTCCTGATGACATGCTAACAACCACAATGAGAGCAGCAGAGCCACTCAGTGAGGTGATTGGTTAACCCTCACTGTAGACTAAGCTTACAGAGCAGCAAGGCCATAACAACACACACACCCAGAGATAAGAGAGAAAAAGGAGTTGTGCATGTAGAGTTCAGCAATGATTTTGATATAATTTGACATAAATTATAAGAATGTGATATGTTTCCCATATCAGGTAACAAATTGGATAAATAGAGGTCAATTGGAAGTACTTAGGTTTGTTCTATAGGCCTAAAAACTTTAATTCATAATGATTTTTAGAACTACCAGACAACGGTTAGTATAACTTTGGGTTGCAAACTAAAGATAAAAAGAAAATAAACAACATATTTTTGTTTAATACTTAGTTTATTGGTTATATTGAAACCAATACAGGTTGATATGAGATTTCAGCCTAAAAACAGTTAATTTAATATTGTACTCTAGTGAGTTTTTTTTTTTCAGTAAAACTGCACTAAAGACTTTGTTTGTATTTTGATTTGCTATATCACAAATAGGTTAAAACTAAATTAATTGATGTTGACGTTGAGAACACTTTGGTGAATGGTTTTCTTTTGAAAGAAATGATTTATTGAATTTTGTGTTGCTTTTATTCAGGTTTTGCTGTGTAACACAGGACAGTGTTAATGGCTAAACCACTGAACAGATTTATATATGCTGCATTTTTTTGAGTCATGAGCTTGTCATGTCTCAAATAGAAGGGATATAGTAGCAATAATAAATTGGGTGTTTAATGAATGGGGTGTTCACATAATTTTTTAAATTTAAAAACTATTCTAAAGAAAATTTAGTTTTGTTTTGATTGACTTTCACTATTTACTGAAACACAACCCTTAAAGTAATCTAAAAGAGAACAATTACAAAAGCAGTGTTTCCTTTTTAGCACAATTTGTATGGATTTTATAGAGTTAAACCAGCATGAGGGAAAGTAATGCGGTTGTATAATTATTGATATTCATTAAAATAAGTAGACACTTTTCCAAGTGATAATATTGATAAAAGAACAAATAATGCTTTTTGGAGTTCTGTTTTGTGCCACACGGCGCCTCATTTGTGTCAGTCGGGTCCATCTCACCCCCCCTCCAGCTGCAGGACCAGTAAAAACTGTCTGGACGTTCGGACCAGCAGACAGACTGAGAGAAGGAGGTGGGGGCGAGAGACTGTTCTGCTCTGACACATCTGACACATTGTGAAGTTAAGTAGCACACAGACTCACATTCTGAAAATACAAGCATTATTAGGAGAAGATAATTAGAAGTACTTATTTTTACTTTCAAGATAATTATTCAGTTGATGTGTCAGGAAATGTTTAAAGTACGTTTCATTGTTCGAATCTGAATTGGATTGATGAAAGTTTGATAGAAATAACTTTGGCTTTAGGTAAAGTCTGACATATGTAAACTATTTTTGTGTGAGTGCTGAGATGGAGTTTGAAACCATGATGATTAAATGTATCAACAACTTGGAGATATGATTAAGACTAAATATCTAAATGAAAATGTTTAATGTTGATGTGACTGCTTAATGGTGTACATTATGAGTAATGTACTGAGACAATGGTATACACATATTCATTTAATATTTACTCTTATATTTATATGTTTACACGAAAAGTAAAATATAATATAAGTTAAAGATAACTCTTATAAACAGTAAACGGTAATACTAGTATACTTTATAAATAGAAGGGATAACAATTCAGTCAGGAAAAGCTTAGAGGAAACAAGAGCTTTAGAGAGAAGTGCACTGGATGCCAGTCTATGAGAGACTGGCTCAGGTTACAGCAGGCGTGTCCAGCGAGGACGAGTCTGCCACAAGGCCTCGTGTCTCGGAGCTTTCAGCACACCAACATAAAAACTGGAATTGACTCAAATGCCTAAAAGTTTAGAAAAAACAAGAAGTTGCCTTTCAGGCCAGTTCCTGCTGGTACCAGAGAGCTAAAAGTACTTTTGAATTAGGATAATAGGTCTCCTATTGATGGATTGTATAGGAGTTAAATTTAACTTTTTACTTTCAAACGGAAGTCAATTATATTTGACCTACTTCTTGCTTTTATCTGAGGGAATTTCCCCACTGGGGGCTAAATGAAATCTTTCTTATGTCATATAGGTGATAAACAAACAGTTGGTTTTTGATTTCAAAGACAAATTATGTCATTTTTAGGAATAACTAATTTGGATTTCAAAGACAAAAAAGTTAGTATCAGAATTTTGTCAAATGTTTACAGATGCTATTTGTAATCTGACATATTTGGGTTAAAAAGAATTAGGATTTTTTGTACACAAAACATATGTTTATGAAATATGTTTTATTGTCATCAAACTGCCCAACCAATATATAGGCCTACAAGTCCAACTGAAATGATTAGTTGCTAAATCAATTAATTGATTGACAGAAAAACTGCTTTGATCGTTTTCAGTTTCAAAAAATGGTTGGACTTTTCGATATTGTTGTTTTTATTGTACCTTAAGTACATATTTTTAATGGAATATTGGTGGTAACAGAAAATGTTTACTATAACTATCTGTATGAACCTTGTTTAATTGACTAACCCCATTTAGGCAATATTTTTGAATCAATGATGACATAGATCAAACTTTGAAAAGCAGTGTGTTTAAATGCTCCTTCTTACAGAGGCTCAAAACAGCCAAGAAGGGGACCACACACACGACGAGCTGGTCCGTTGTTCCACGACCAGGACGGAATCCGCATTGTTCCTCCTCAACCCGAGGTTCGACTATCGGCCGAACCCTCCTTTCCAGCACCTTGGAGTAGACTTTACCAGGGAGGCTGAGAAGTGTGATACCCCTATAATTGGCACACACCCTCTGGTCCCCCTTTTTAAAAAGGGGAACCACCACCCCAGTCTGCCACTCCTTTGGCACCGTCCCAGACTTCCACGCAATGTTGAAGAGGCGTGTCAACCAGGACAGCCTCTCCACACCCAGAGCCTTGAGCATTTCTGGACGGATCTCATCAATCCCCGGGGCTTTGCCACTGTGTAGTTGTTTGACTACATCAGTGACTTCCGCCTGGGAAATTGACGACAATCCCCCATTATCCTCCAGCTCTGCCTCTAACATAGAGGGCGTATTAGTCGGATTCAGGAGTTCCTCAAAGTGCTCCTTCCACCGCCCTATTACCTCCTCAGTTGAGGTCAACAGTGTCCCCTCCTTACTGTACACAGCTTGGATGGTTCCCCGCTTCCCCCTCCTGAGGTGGCGAACAGTTTTCCAGAAGCACTTTGGTGCAGACCGAAAGTCCTTCTCCATGTCTTCTCCAAACTTCTCCCACACCCGCTGCTTTGCCTCTTTCACGGCAGAGGCTGCAGCCCTTCGGGCCCTTCGGTACCCTGCAACTGCCTCCGGAGTCCTCCGGGATAACATATCCCGGAAAGACTCCTTCTTCAGTCGGACGGCTTCCCTGACCACCGGTGTCCACCACGGTGTTCGTGGGTTACCGCCCCTTGAGAGATGGAGTGACCCTGCCCGGAGGAAGCCCGGGGCCCCCGTCTGGAGCCAGGCCCAGACGGCGGGCTCGTCGGCGAGCGCCTGGTGGCCGGGTTTGCCACGGAGCCCGGCCGGGCACAGCCCGAACAAGCTACGTGGCTCCCATCTCTCCAGCCCATGGGCCCACCACCTGTGGGAGGAACCGTTGGGGTCGGGTGTGATGCCACATGGGTGGCAGTGAAGGTCAGGGGCCTCGACGGACCAGACCCGGGCGGCAGACGCTGGCTCTGGGGACGTGGAACGTCACCTCTCTGTGGGGGAAGGAGCCGGAACTGGTGCGGGAGGTGGAGCGCTACCGGTTAGATCTGGTGGGGCTTACCTCTACGCACAGTCTTGGTTCTGGAACCATACTCCTGGATAGGGGTTGGACTCTTTTCTTCTCCGGAGTTGCCCAGGGTGTGAGGCGCCGGGCGGGTGTGGGGATACTCACATGCCCCCGGCTGAGCGCCGCTGTGTTGGAGTTTACCCCGGTGGACGAGAGGGTCGCCTCCCTACGCCTGCGGGTTTTTGGGGGGAAAACTCTGACTGTTGTTTGTGGATATGCACCAAACAGGAGTTCGGAGTATTCGGCCTTCTTGGAGACCTTGACTGGAGTCCTGCATGGGGCTCCAGTGGGGGACTCCATTGTTCTGCTGGGGGACTTCAACGCACACGGGGCAATGATGGAGACACCTGGAGGCGTGATTGGGAGGAACGGCCTCCTGATCTAAACCAGAGTGGTTGTTTGTTGTTGGACTTCTGTGCTAGTCATGGATTGTCTATAACGAACACCATGTTCGAACATAGGGATGCTCATAAGTGTACCTGGTACCAGAGCACCCTAGGCCAAAGGTCAATGATCGATTTCATAATCGTTTCATCTGATCTGAGGCCGTATGTTTTGGACACTCGGGTGAAGAGAGGGGCAGAGCTGTCAACCGATCACCATCTGGTGGTGAGTTGGGTCAGAGGGTGGGGGAAGACTCTGGACAGACCTGGTAAGCCCAAACGTGTAGTGCGGGTAAATTGGGAACGTCTGGAGGAGGCCCCTGTCCAACAGACTTTCAACTCACACCTCCGGCGGAGCTTTTCGTGCATCCCTGTGGAGGCTGGGGGCATTGAACCCGAGTGGACAATGTTCAAAGTTTCCATTGTTGAAGCTGCGGCGAGGAGCTGTGGTCTTAGGGTCTTGTGAAATCATGTTGATCCTATATTTGCAAATATATCTTTTTTAATAAAATACAAAAACCCAATTTGGTTTTAGTCTCTGTCTGTCTTATTTGTTTCAATTTACTAAACTCTGAAATTTCCCCCCCTGCTGCAAAGGAAACTTCCATAACCGGAGGACAATTTATTCATTTCTTAAAGAGGATACATCTAGCAGACTGACAATAAGGCAACCTGTCTCAAGGCTGAAGCCATCTGTCTTGATATCAGACCCTGCAAGAAAGTGACACAACATAGCTAGCTCTAACTCTTACAGTAAGTCAATGAAAATAAAAAGGCCTACTTGTTCATGTAGTGAATTTACTCACAGTGAGAGAAAACTGTGCTCAAAATTTCAACCAGTTCAAAGGTCAACACCTCCATGTCCTATTTGAAAAATGCAAATTATAAATTGTTTTACTGCTGGATTTGTAATCCAGGTGTAGAGCTGTTGATAATATTTCTTTTATCCAATAGTTCTCATGTTGACATACATTGCCATCAGTCTGCTTGAAGAGCTCCTTGAAATGAGGATCCACATCACTCTCAGATATGTCAGGATACAATGGCGGACCCAAGTGCACTCAGGAATCAAGTATAAAGGTAAGTGGTTTATTGCTCCACGAACAATGCAGGCAACGGTACAAGTCCAACAGGCTGGTGACGTGGTCGATAACAGACAAAAGTTCTGGATACACTGGGAAACTAAACAAAGGAACGCTGGAAAGTGAGTCACACATGGCACTACAACAATCTGGCATGGAACAAGTGAACACAGGTGAGTATATATACATGGGGGAGGGGAAGACAACTACACATAGGTGAATAACATTAGGGTGGAGACAGGTAATCAAAAACGGCGGGAAACAAACAAAGGCAGGAATACCAGTGAAGTCTATGAAAACAAACAGAAAAGACAATAAGAGCAGATGCAGACGTGACAGTACCCCTCCCTCTAGGGCCGAACACCGGACGGCCGAGGCACGTCAGGATGCAGTCTGTAAAAGTCCTGAATGAGACTAGGGTCCAAAATATTGCTGGCTGACACCCATGACCTCTCTTCTGGACCATACCTCTCTTCCTGACCGGCAACAGCTTGTGGACGGTATACACAGGGCCCCCGTCAATAAGACGAGGAGGAGGAGGAGGCGGCGTGACCAGAACCAGTGCGCTCTCCTGGACTGGTTTAACTCTGCTCACATGGAACGTGGGGTGTACTCTCATAGCCCTGGGCAGCTTCAACTGGACAGCCATGGGATTAATCACCTTAGAAACAAGAAACAGTCCCACGAACCGAGGAGCCAACCTCCGGCTCTCGGTACGCAGAGGGAGATCCTTTGTGGCCAGACCCAGCCAAACCCTCTGGCCCACCTGGTAAAGGGTTGGTGCAGACCTCCGATGATCAGCTTGTCTCTTATAGCGGTCCCTGTTGCTCGGTAGAACCTGTCGAGCCCTTGTCCAGGTCCGTTGACAACGTCTGACCAAGTCCATAGCCGAGGCCACCCCTACCTCTCTCTTGAGAATGGAAAACAGCGGCGGTTGATAACCATAGGTGCACTGAAAGGGGGACAAGCCGGTGGATGAGCAGGGCAGGGTGTTGTGGGCGTATTCCACCCACAAAAGCATTTTAGACCAACATGCAGGACTCCTAGAAACCAGGCGGCAAAGACCATTCTCCATCTCTTGGTTAAGTCGCTCAGTCTGTCCATTGGATTCTGGATGATAACCTGAAGATAAGCTGACCGTGGCCCCAATCAACGTGCAGAAGGCCTTTCAGAACTGGGAGATGAATTGAGGACCACAATCATAAACCATATCAGTAGGCAAGCCATGGATCCTGAACACATGGGCGAGCAGAACCTCCGCCGTTTCTTTTGCGGTAGGCAACTTGGGCAGGGGAATAAAATTTACCATTTTGGAAAATCTGTCCACAGATGCGAGTACCGCAGTATTACCATCAGAAGGAGGCAATCCAGTAACAAAGTCAATAGAAATGTCCGACCATGGCCACCTGAGAATAGGCAGAGGCTGCAAGAGTCCAACAGAAGCTTGACGTGAAGTGTTGTTTTGGGCACAGACTGGACACGCAGCCACATACTCCCCAACACTCTTCTCCATAGACTGCCACCAGAACCGTTGCAAGAGAGAAGTGAAGTGTGAGCCCAATGGATGACCTGAGCCCAAAGTTCAGCAGGAACGAACAGGGGGTTGGGAGGGCAACCCACAGACACAGTTAATCCATCTTGAGCCCTCTTAACCCTGTCCTCCACTTCCCAGGTTATGGCCCCAATCACACAGGACTCAAAATGTAACGCAAAATGTTCACAGGTTCCTCGGAAGAGGGAACAGGATCAAACAGATGGGACAGGACATCAGGCTTCACACTCTTGGACTCAATTACCTTTAGAAATTAGCAAAGCCCAGAAACCTCTGAAATTGCTTGCGGTTAGTGGGTGTAGGCCATTCAGCAACCGCTCTTACTTTTTCTGAATCCATCTGGATCACTCCTTCCGACACTACAAATCCCAGAAAGGATACAGCGGACACATGAAACTCGCATTTCTCTGCTTTAACATTAAGCTGATTGTCCATAAGTTTCTGAAGCACCACGCGAACATGTTGCACATGAGAGTCTTGGTCGGATGAAAAGATGAGGATATCGTCCAAGTAAACAAACACAAAGATATTTAACATTTCTCTGAGAATGTCATTAAATAACGCTTCAAACACAGCTGGAGCGTTAGTAAGTCCAAATGGCATGACAAGATACTCGTAATGACCTGTGGGAGTGTTAAAGGCCGTTTTCAACTCGTCTCCACTCCTCATTCTCACCAAGAGGTAGGCGTTATGAAGATCCAACTGCTGAAGATTGTGATCCCCTGAAGCAGTTCAAAGGAAATCAAACCGTAATGTCCCCTGTAATCAATACAGGGCTGTAATGACTTGTCTTTCTTTCCCACAAAGAAACCGGCCCCTGCCAGGGAAGAGGAAGGACGAATAATCCCTGTAGCCAATTAGGCCTCCATGTAATCCTTCATAGCCGCCATCTCAGGAGGAGACAGAGAAAACAGTCGCCCCTTAGGCAGTGACGTACCAGGCAACAAGTCTGCTCACAATCTCCTCCCCAGCTGAGTATTTTGCCCGAAACCCAGTCCATGTGATGGTTGTGTAATGTAAGCCATGGAAACCCAAGAACAACTGGGTGCACAGGGGAATTAAACAAATGGAATGTCAGCATCTCCGTGTGACCATCTGGAAAAGTCACTGACACAGGAGAGGTATGATGAGTAACTAGCCAGAGAAGTTTACCATTCAATCCTATAGCTTCTAAAGGCTTGGAAAGGCAAACAGAGTTCAACAACAAATCCCTGGCGAGAACCGCATCCATGAGACTGGTGTCCGCATCAGAATCCACCAAAACAGTCTGAATCTGAGAAACCGATCCGTTAACCAAAGTAACTTCCAGCTTGGGTCGAGAGGGACAAACAGGAACATGAGTCCGGCTCACCAGCGCTCTCTCTCCTACTGGTGAGCCTCTTCTTTTGCTGGACAGGAAGCAATGAAATGTCCCAGCTGAGCACAATAGATGCAGCGGCCCTCTCTCCTGCAATGATGACGCTCCTCCGGCGACAGATGAGTCCGTCCCAGTTGCATTGGCTCATCAAAAGGTGAACCCACAGGACTGCGAGGATCAGATGCCATAGTTTCAGCACGATGAAACTCTCTTGATGACTCAAATCTCCTCAGCTGTCCAGTTGAGGAACTGCTCCGCTGCTCTGACGTCCCAGGTTGAGTACGCTGGAAGACTCTAGATGACTCTGGCACCCTCGGCTGGAAGGTAGAAAAAACTCTCCCCTGTAGTCTCTCCCTTTCTCTATATGCATATACCATATATGTTTATATATTGATAACCTACATATAAAAAAATATATTGCAAGGTCTTGATTGCAATATATTTTTTTTATATGGCAATATATTGGAAAATATAAATATCAAATCACATATATGGAAATATAGTGCCCAATATATCACATGATATTTTCCAATGTACTGCAATATATTTTGGTTTCGTAAGGGAAGGGCACTATATTTTTACATGTAATAGTTTGTCTTTATATTAGGGCTGTCAAAATAATGCATTAATTTGGATCATTTAACTTTAAAAAAAGAAAGAAAATAACGCAGATTAATCCACTCCATATTGAACTTTGACCCGGAGCCATTCTAGCCACCATTTGACTGTAAAATGAAGGAGGGAGACAAGAATGTGCTACCTGGATCATTAATTGGAACATTTTGTCATGGTTTCGGTGTTTTGTTTTGTATTTCTGTTCCCTGTTATGTGCAATCCTGTTTTCGTATTAGGTTCTGTTTCCCTATTTGTATACTTCTGTTTAAAGGGGTGATAGAATGCAAAACCGATTTTACCTTGTCATAGTTGAATAATGACAGTTTAGTGGGTAACTGCCTTGCTTCACAGACCCCGACCTGCTACTGGGAGCTCGATTGAGCTCCGTCACGGCTGGCAGCACATGGCACTCCATACCCGCGCAAAGTCACAGTTTTTTGGGTGAATGGACTACCAAACGGCGCTGCCTTGACAGAGCTCCAGAGCCTGCAGCTCCCCTCTTCCTGCTAAATGTCCGGTGTGCATGAGTGAGAGTGCGGTCAGCGAGCTTTTTACACCAGCAATCTCTTACCATGGGTTCCAGTTAATCTTATAATGTGTGTAATTATGTGTGTTGAGTTATTTAAACAAACGATCGGTCGACAACGCCTCTTGTCCGCAAGTCTCATTGATAGATGGACGTACCTCTATCAATGAGAACTAGCTAGCCTCCTCTTAGAATTCCTCTGAAATTCACAAAAATTTATAAAATTGAAATCTGACACCATTGTTAGCTTTATAAGACATTGGGGTAGATGTTATATAAGTGGCGTGACGAAATTCAAACTGTAAATATACTATATGCTTCTTGACAAATTATATGTGATAGGCCTTTCTAAACATTCTCTTCTTTGGTTTAATTCTTATTTTCATTGTAGACGTCAGTATGTCTCTGTTCATGGTTATGTATCACAGTGCTTAATAATGGAGAAAGGTGTCCCTCAATGCTCTTCCTTAGGGCCTCTCCTATTTTCTTTATTTATTAATGATCTTCCTCAAATATGCTCAGACTGTAATATTCATCTATATGCAGATGACACAGTGATCTATACATCTAATGTGTCTCTAAGATTCAATCCTCACTGCAATCTAACTTCAATGCTGTTCAACTTTGTTTCTAATCCATCTACCTTCTACTGAATAAGAAAAAGTCATATAGCCTACTGTTTCCCACCAGATCAGCTACATTGAATCAAGATAACAATCTTTCACTCAAATCTTTAGACAATACCTCACTTGTACAAGTTGACGAACTTAAATATCTGGGCCTTTGGCTTGATTCAAAACTCTCCTTTAGGTATCATATTAATTCTGTTGTAAAAAAGATCAACTGTAATTTACAAATATTGTATCGCTCTATTAACTGTTTCACTCAAGTGATTAGGTTAAGAATTGTGTCAAAATTAATATTTCCTATATTAGACTATGCAGATGTTTACCATAACACATCAGAATTAAATCTTAAACCATTAAATGTTGCTTTTAATAATATATGCAGATTTGTGCTGAGATGTCCTTTTAATACTCACCACTGTGTAATGTATGACTCACTGAACGTATTAACACCAAAAGCCAGAAGACAGTATCACTGTTACCAGGTTATTTTTAAATGTGTGTACTCTGAATATCCTTCTTATCTGAAGGAATATTTAATTTCATACAGACCTAGCTATAGATTGAGACACACTGAATATCCCTTTTTCACTGTGCTAAACATTTATAAAGAAAGTGGCAGACATGCCTTTAAATTTAAAGCCCCTTCAGACTGGAATAGCCTGCCCGGGTCTCTGATCTGTCACTTCTTTGCACTCCTTCAAAACATCGGTCTTTACTTATGTGTATGCAAACTCTTACTGTAAATGTTTTCCTCAGGTATAGATGTTCAAATATTTGGGATACTTTTTGTCCTCTTTATTTATGTGTATACATGAGTATGGGTGCAGGTGTGCATATGAATATTATGTATGTATATATGTGTGTATATGTATGTATATGCATATGTGTATGTATGGGCTAAATTTTGTCATGTTTCCTAATACTGTAATATGTATTATATACAAACTTGATTTCAAGGATTCATGGAGCGGGTGGGCGGGGTGGGATGAGGGAGAGCTCTTGCGAGTGTGAATGTATAAGTGCTGTATTGTACTGTATTGTCCTTGTCTTATTGTCCGTTGTCTCGAGGACCCCCTCGAAAACGAGATGCTTCATCTCAAGGGGTTATCCTCTTAAATAAACAATTTCAATTTCAATAGTTATGCCGAAAGTGTAGCTAGCTAGCCGCAATATTTTCCCATTGTATTGAATGGAACACGTAGTTAGCTAGCTGCTCCTCCTAACAAGAACCCTCACATTCATAAAAATACCTTAAATTCAAATCGGACTGTTAGCTTTTGTTAGCTTTGTAAGACCTTGGGGTAGCTGTGATATAAGTGTCGTGATGAAATTCAAACTGTAATTAAATATGCGAGCAGCGATGGATGGGCCCTCGCGCCTCTGCGTGCGTCAGGGGACACCGCTCCTTGCAACCGTGCATTTGGGCGGCACTCAGACGCCGCAAATCGTCACCAATGAAAAGGGAACTCCCCGCTGAGTTCAATGATACCTCACACAAGACTCATACAGTGTCATACAGTTAATTAGCTGTGGAAGGGGGCGTGGCCAAAATATAGGGGGCGGGCCAAAACTTTACCAATAAAAATGTAAGTCTGCTGAGTTCATTGATACCTCACATAAGACTCTACCATAAATGGGTCACCATTTATAAAAAAGGGTGTGGCTAAGCACAAAGGGGCGGGCCAAACAATCACCAATGAAGAAGGAAGTCTCTGCTGAGTTTAATAATACCTCGCACAAGATTCTACCTTAGATGGGTCAGAATTTATGAAAGGGGGCGTGGCTTAAACATTGGGGGCGGGCCAAACCATCATTAATGAAGAAGGAATATTCTGCTGAATTCAATGACACCTCACACAAGACTCTACCTTAAACGGTTCAAATGTTATGAAAGGGGGCGTGGTTAAAGTATAGGGGGCGGTTCAGTATCACATGTTGACCACACATTATAAGTTTCATGTAAATCGGATGATGTTTGTCATATAAGGCGCATTTCCTTTTGCCAGCTATGACAAAAAGTCAATTTTGGCCTGTAGGTGTCCTCAGGCCTGGACCCTTGTCAATTGTGAGAAATTTTGGGCAGATACGACAACGTACACTCAAGTTACAACAACTTCTTTGTTCATCGCTAAACACTCAAAATGGCCGCCACGCCACGGCCACACCCTATGACGAAGTTTTTCTTTTAACAACTTTTCATCTTTAAGGTGTTGAGATGATACAGACCAAGTTTGAAGTTGATTAGATGAAATCTCTAGGAGGAGTTATTTCTAATTTCGAACTTTGAAATCAAAATGGAAGACTTCCTGTTGGGTTTAGGATATGACTCCAATGACGTTTTTTGCACATCTTGACATGTTACATATTTCTACCAAGTTTTGTGAGTTTATGATAAACGCACTGCAGGGGCTCAATTTCTTTAACTTTGTAGGGGGTGCTAGCGAGCCATTTTAGGGGGTGCTAGCGAGCCATTTTTGCGCACCTATTCCCGAAACCCTTAAAATACATACATTTTCACCAGACTTGATGCGACTGCCAATTTTGGTGAGTTGTTGAATATGTTAAGCCCCTCAAAAACCCAATTAATTTGCAGAAAATAATAATAATTCCTTTAGTTTTAATAGGGCCTTCGCCGCTGTTGGCGCTTGGGCCCTAAATATATTATAGTTATGCCGGCAGCTGGCTGCGTAGCCCCGGTAGTGCAGTAGTCCACAAAGCGTGACTTTGCCCTGGGTATGGAGCCCAGCAGGCTGCCGCTTTCTCGTCAGACTGTGTGGAGCTCCTAAAGTCCGACACGTCTTTCCAAATTTGCAATTAGCCATCAATTTTCGTAAAAGGGCCCATATTTGAGCTTTATATAGTTGATTTCTCACATAAAAAAGTCTCAGAAGTGAATTTGGTAATAAAACATTGCAGTGCCTGGAATATGAGATTCTGTCGCATCTCAAATGTGTGTGTATTGGGGATTCGCTCAACCAATAAGCGCGCAGCTCACGAGCATACCATATTTGGAAGAAAAGCTCTTGTTGAAAATAGGGCCAAAACACAGGGATGCATGAGGGCCAATAAAATATCCACCAGGCCATTTTCAGTCCAACCAATGTTACATACCCCATTAGGAGACCATAAGGAACAGTGTGAAATACTCTATATAATCATTCTATCACCCCTTTAAAGTATGTCCCCATGTATTGTTTTTGTACTGTGGGTTTTGTCTCCTTGTCATTGAGTGATTTTCGGTCTTGTTTTGTGTTATGTTCTGTTTCCTGTTTTATTGTGATAGTCAGTTTTCTTTCTTGTCATGTCTAGTTCTGCTTCCTGTGTTTTCCCGCCTGTGTGATTGTCTAATGTGCTCCACCTGTTCCCCTGCCTTGGTGTCACCTGTCCTGTGTTTGCTCGTTACCTAGTTTATTTAGCCTCTGTGTTTCCCTTTGTGTCTTGTCAGATTGTTTTGTGTCCGTTGTCTTGCCTGTGTGAGTTTGTGTTCCTCTCCCTGCTAGTTTGTGTCCTGGGGCCTGTTTCACAAAAGCAGAATATATAAATCCAGGATAACTGATAAAGCGAGGCTTGACCTAGTCTAATCTGTGCATCCTGGCTTGGTGCGTTTCACGAAGGCCAAGCCAGGCTGAGGAGGAGAGACTAGGTCGAGTCAGGCTGAACTAATTCAGATAGATGCGCGTCCACGGCTTTCCTCAAAAGACCGCGAGGTTGATCACAGATTTACTGATGCCAAAATGGAGAATACGCATTGTACATACTTTATACAGAGAGAGCAGCAGCTTCTTGTGGAAGTATGATGACGTGAAACACATTATTTGAATAAAAAGAAAATAACACGGCCGCTGTACTGAAACAGTGAGAGAAAGCAGCAGACGATCACGGACCGACTGAATGCATAAGCAGCCTAAATATAAACATTAACTGACCACTGCTCTGAATGGAAACATCATAATCATACCATTCAATGATTAGGCTAATAATCATTTGCACAAATTAACAATTGTACTCTTTGCCTTAAAAGTAAGCAGAAGATAATGTTACTCAGGAAATTTACCATGAAGATCCATTTTCTAAAACGCTAGAATATGATGCATAAATATCTCTTTCACTCTGTTCCTCCCTCTCTCTCATTGGCTAAAATATTAATTTCCTGAGTCATATTAACTTCCACTACTCGCTTTTAATGCAAAGTGTACAGGTGTTCGTTTTTGCAAATGACAAGTGACACATTGAATGGTTTCATTTAAGAGCAGTAGTTCATAAATGTATATTTTTAGACTATCATTTAGTCTGTCCGCTATTATCTGTCACGCTTTTTTATTTTTTTATAGAGGACGAGTTTCCTTCTCTACATATTATATGCCTTGCTCCCTGGTATATATGGACATAGAAAATAAAAACACTGAAGAAATTGCACTGTAAAATCTAGAAACTATAAAGATAATAAAGTGATAAATTCCATGCATAAACATGAATGGAACAGAGTATATTCATCAGTTATGTCCCCTCAGGCAAAATATAAGGTCAAAAACCATGAGGTGTCCTCTCCCTGTTGTTACATGAATGTACAGTAGCCTACATCACTAGATAGTTACTGGTCCAGTGAACTAAGTCTATCATTTGGGAGGATTGTACAGTTAGGATATGTTCTTAAAATTGTACAATCCTCCCAAATTATAGTCCCAGTTTACTGGACAACACAAATTGTGTGCTAAGAATGCCAAATACAATGCACATGGAAGCAGAACAAACATGATCCTTATTGTTAAAGAAAAAAAAAAGAAATTATAAACTAAAATAATTTAAGGTGCATTGGGGAACTATAGAAATGTACAGCATTGTATGTGTTGCCCTTAGTAACAGACTTCATTTAAAACACATTTGAAATGTTATCAGCCTTTTCTAATTATCTCAACAACTGCCATAATATATTCATCAAACTTCTTACAACAATATGAACAGCAGTCTTCATACAGCAATATAACAGTAACAATGACAAATTTATAATTATAAAAAAAAATAATGGTCACAACTTTAAATAATAACAGTACTTAAATGAACAGCAATATGCACCTGTTGTATTTTAATCCAGGCTGATAACAAAAGGTTAAACCACTGCTGGGTGAACAGAAAAGGTTCCAGGATTAAATAAATCCTGGCTGTTAGCCTGGTCAGGACCAGGCTAGCTGCACAGAATAAATCTCCATGGTGATCAATGTGCCTCTGCTTTCGTGAAACCGAGTCAAGGCTAAATTCATCCAGGATAACCAGGAAATCCCGGCTTAATCCCTTATCTTGGTTTTGTTTTACCAGCCTTAGTGCTGCTGTGTTTTTGTTAATAAATCCCCTTCTTCAAACCTTCTCCTGCCTACCTGTCTGCTCATATATTTAAAATATATTCTACCATATATTAAACACATATCTGTAATATATGTTTCCATATAAGTTCACATATATTTAGAATATATTCTACAATATATTGAACACATCTGTACATATGTTTCCATATAAGTTTACATATATTTAAAATATATTCTACCATATATTAAACACATCTGTACATATATTTAAAATATATTCTACCATATATTAAACACATATCTGTACATATATGTTTCCATATAAGTTTACATATATTTCGAATATATTCTACCCTATATTAAACACATCTGTACATATATTTTTCCATGTAATTTTACATATATTTAAAATATATTCTACCGTATATTAAACACATATCTGTACATATATGTTTTCATATAATTTTACATATATTTAAAATGTATTCAACCATATATTTAACATATATTCTACCATATATTAAACAAAGATGTGAAACTATATCTTTACATATATTACCAATACGTCTTCCCATATATATGGGAATACATTATCGTGGATATTTATAAATAAAATTAGCATATATTTTGGAATATATGAAAGTGGCAATAATTTGTATATTTTGCAATATATTGCAATATATAATATATGTATCATCAATATATTATTCCATGTTTTTTCAATATATAATATATTGTAAAATGTAATGGAAAATAATATATTGTAATATATTGCAATATATTTCAAGTAATATATTGGTAAATATATTTTACTTATGTAAGGGATTGTGGCCAGATTGTACAGTCAGGATACAACGGTGGACCCAAATGCATGACTCGGGAATCAAGGATAAAGGTAAGTGGTTTATTGCTCCAAGAACAATGCAGGCAACGGTACAAGTCCAACAGGCAGGAAAACATGGTCGGTAATACAGGGAAAAGGTCTAACAGAAAACACAAGAGCGGAGGCAGACGTGACAAGATAGCTCCTCCTGTGAGACGGAGACAGTATGTTACTCATGTCAAATAGGAGAAGCACTGGCTCTTCAAATTGGATTCATTTTTTAAATATTGTTAAATTTAACACAACACATTAACACACACACACACACACACACACACATACATATATATATATATATATATATATATATATATATATATATATATAGTACAGGCCAAACGTTTGGACACACTTTCTCATTCAATGCGTTTCCTTTTACTATTTACATTGTAGATTCTCACTGAAGGCATCAAAACTATGAATGAACACATATGGAATTATGTACTTAACAAAAAAGTGTGAAATAACTGAAAACATGTCTTATATTTTAGATTCTTCAAAGTAGCCACCCTTTGCTTTTTTATTAATAAGGGAAATAATTCCACTAATGAACCCTGACAAAGCACACCTGTGAAGGTAAAACCATTTCAGGTGACTACCTCATGAAGCTCATTGAGAGAACACCAAGGGTTTGCAGAGTTATCAAAAAAAGCAAAGAAAGAAAGAAAAGAATGCCTAACTAATGCAAGAGCAGCTATATCATTCTGTGGATGTTCTTACCTCCTCTATTTGAATGTCAATGTCATCCTCCAGTGGACTGAAAAAAATAGAAATGCATATCTTGAACACACTCTGTTGGCGTGCAAGAAAATAACAATAACATTAAGTTTTGACTGTGAATTAAAGACTTTTCTGTGACCAAAGAAGTAGCTGGCCTCTGATCTTTGTCCACTAGATGGCTGTATTACAGCAAAGCTCTGAGGTCTACATTAGCCTGCAGACATCAATCAGTCTCTATGTTACCGTAACACAATACCTGGCTGCAGCCGGTTTCTCAGAGAACACCCTGAGAAGGAAGCTGCCATCCTTGTCAGGCTCATAGGTCGAGGGAACAATGGCATATTCTCCTGGAGGAAGATTAAAACGTTTGCACACTTCCCGTTTGTAGGTGAAGGAGCTCTCAGCCACAGGGCTCTGTCGCAGCAGGACATCTGGACCCAGGTGAACATTGCTTTGGCCTTTGTACTGAAGAGTAACAGGAGAAAAAGTCTTTTATAAATGAAACATTAAAAAGCCACCTATAAAATCACAATGTAATCAAGCAATACTTGTGACACTTGTGTTGTCTATATTGCATTTCAAATTTCAGAGAAAGTAAGGGATAAAACAGTTTAACTACAGACCTGATCTGGGACCTGTAAAAAAGAAACGGACACAATAAATATTTTAAAAAGAAATCAGTCAAATAGAGAGCTCTGATTTCATGATAATGAAACATCAAATTATTCTGAGGTACCTTATAAATGGCAAAGCCAATGAACTCAGGGTCGCGGCCGAGCCACTTCTGCTGTCGCACATCCTTTTGCATGAGCCCAACCAGAATGGTACATCCATCCTTCCCATCCAGGGGATCATCATCCACATCCTCCAGGCGCACCACAAACTGAGGGTTGGACGAGAATGTGTCTGGAACAGACAAAAGTGTGAAAGGCCAGTCACATTGCACGCGCAAACGGCAGCGCTGAGCTATGAAACCCATTATTGTCAATGGCTTGCGCGCGCAAGAACTGGTCTGCCGCTGCGCTGAGCAAGCGACATTTTGTGGCTGGGCGCTCTTGCGCACGCCGCGGTCAAAGTTCAACATGGTTCAACTTTGACCGCGGCACGCGTAAGAGCGGCCATGGTGCGCTGTGACGTGTCTGAATAAAAAGAAAAAAAGGAAACACCGAACACACATGGATCCACAAACGGAACAAGGCTTTCAAATATAATTGGGAATAAGACAACCTAGCGGCGAGCGCAGCGCATGCTGCTTACACTGTGAACGGGCCCGAATTCTTTATATGAAGTGTAACAGAACTTCTTGCTCAGACATACATATGGTTTCTCCGTTACCTTTGCATTTTCGGCGACCGCCTGCAGTAGAGCCCACCCTCCACGTACCTTCATACTGGTAGTGATTCCAGTGGCCCACTTTATCACTCAGGAGTGTGTCTGGGGTCAAGTTACAGATCTGCAGCCTGGAGAACTGATTGATAAAGTCTGAATAGGATATCCTGAGGAGAAAAACACATTTCTCAACAAAGAACAATGGGCCTCATTCACCAACCCTTCTTACGACGAAATGTGTTCTTAAACCTTTCTTACGCACTTTTTACGAAGATTCTGACATTCACTAATGTTTTCTTAATTTGGATTTGTTCTTAACTAATAACTAAATCTACAAACACTGAAAAGCACTCTTACGCACATTTGAGTGATGACAGTTTGCTCCAAATAATTGGTTACTGCATTTTATTTAATTCTACAGTTGTTTACAATGATAGTATTGTACTGTAATGTATTTCTGATCATTTGTTGAAAAAAAATCATAATATGCAAAACAACACTAACTGCAATTTACATCAGCAATTAAACTGATTAAATCCTGCGTTATTTGGTGATTTATCGCTATTTATAGGGCCAAAATGCAGTGGTAGAATGTAACAAAGTACAAATTCTTCGTTACTGTACTTAAGTAAATATTTCATGTATCTGTACTTTACTTAAGTAGACTCAATAGTGCATAGCCTACTTTTGACTTTTTCTTTGTTACATTTTGCAGCAATTATCTATACTTTCTACTCCACTACATTTCTACAATGTTCCGTTACATTTTCTGATCAGTTTCCCCCCCCGCCAAAACATCTTCCTGACCGTCACACGTTTGTCTCACCAGTTTGGTTGCCATAGATACTGTATATATGGGTTGCCGTAGATACTGTATATATGGGGCACCGCCGATCCAAGCCGGCTCTGGTGCTGCAGAGCCCGGCGCAGCGCCGCTGACCCTCGGTAATACAGCCCCGGTAAAAGTGAAAATGAAAATGTTTATTTCCCATGTCTGCTGCTTCACACACTTTATTTGCTTACTTGCATGGTTATAGAAAATAAAACCGTCTTAAAATACATCCATGAATAAAACCAGAATTCCAATTCTAACAACATATTTCCGTTTTATGCTTATGGTTAGGATAGGAACATCTTTTACAAGCCAAGACTTGTTTGTGGTAGTGGACATCTTATACTTTTACTATAGTAAATATGTCTCTTATTATTTGTACTTTTACTTGAGATTCACTACTTTCTCCACCGCAACTCTGCCGCTTCCCAGGAGGTGCACAGGAAGTATCATGTCCTTATATGGGTATTTTTGGGGCATTTTCTTGCTAATTAGGAACAATTGGCACGCACTTTCAGTTACGAAGACGTGGGATTCATCAATATTAAGAACATAGGTGCGAACAATTCTGCTGTTTAAGAACACATCATGAATCCGACGTAGACTTCTCTTAGAAACTTTCTTAAGAACATATTTAAGAGAAAACTTAGGAAGATATTGGTGACTGAGGCCCATTGTCTCCATCACTTTTCCTAGTCTGAGCCTAAATAGTTAATTTGGTGATGGTGAATATATGTAAAATATTACATTTAAATAAAGGTTAAAGCCAATAGTTTTACCAGAATTCTCCATCTTCAGCCACATGGTTCAACTTTGATTTCTCATCTTTGCTGATATGGTTCCATTCACTGGACCTAATTGTGATTTAAAAAAAAAAATCATGCTTTTAGGATAATTCTGGAAATAACTAAGGGTAGCTGATGGTTAATGAATCTAGAGCTTAATAATTTACCCATCACTCCAAGGCCCAGTCCATTCCACCTCGCCCCATGGGTTCCTGATGCGAACCAGCTGAACTGGCTTGCCTTGGAAATTAACCTAGGAGAGAACAGCAGGCAATGTAATTTGCATGCAGTTGAAGAAAACAGCATAATGTTGACAGTTTAGATAATCATATACCTCCTCTGCACCAGTGACTGAGTATGCATGTCCCTTGACAAGTTTGAGAGGTGTACGTGTCTCTACCTCATCAGCACTGGTCTTCTGAAAACACCAAGAACAACACTTCTATCTGATGACATGAGTACTTTACTTCTGTTGGTGTGTTGGCTTGTTGTAAACATGCAAATCTGTATGAAAATAAGAAAATTAGTATAAAAATAAGACCTACGTTAATAGCGCAACCAAGCAGTGAACCCAGGCTCAGGGCCTTCTGCATGATTTGGAAGAGATTCGGGGGAGCTTCTTCTAAGGTGTAAACTTCTGCAATCCCTCCTGTGAAATCCTCAAAACCCTCAGTAGTGTGTCCTCCTGACAGGGCCTCATAGCTGCCATACAACCTGTCAGACACAGAGTGATGTGACCAGATTTACCAACTATATATTGTACATTTTCACTGGATTAACGTTTGGATGAAGCAAAACAAGAACGATCCATACTTGGCGTAGGCCTTCTCCAGCAGCGCACTCCAAAACTCTGAGCTCTCCGCTGAGTGAACGAACAGCAGCTTTCCATCTCTTGTTGGTAAACGGTCATCGATCACCACATCCACCCACTCACCAAACTGCCAGAACTGAGAAGAAAATATTCCCATCAGTAACCTCAACGTCAAATACTTTTATTACTCATGAGCAAGACAATTGTGTGATCCTTGAATATTGTTATGTTTTGTTATGTTATGTGCTCTGCATGTCACAGCATGGCAATATAAGGCAACTTAGTACCAAAAACACTATTTCATTGTTTTGTTTTTAACCTATTACCATGAGCCATCATTTTACGGTTATGGTTAAGTCAGATAAGAAGGGCATTTGTCTGACCTGGAAGTGAAATATCCCGGCGTAACCTTCAGTAAAACTCTGTTCCTGGGGCACCACGCGAGGCAGGATGTCCTGGTCTAGAGTCAGACTGGCTATTGCAGCCAGAAGCCAGCAGTCACCTACACAGTAAAATCAGAGACATGTTCTGAGATTGAGGAATATGTGGCATTCACAATATGTGGCATTTGCAAAAAGCGGAAATCCAAAACCCCCCATCCATCCATCCATCCATCCCTCCATTCTTTCCCCTCACTTACCCAGCTCTCCTTGGCAAATGTCCGTCCTTGTGGCTCCATCATCAATGAACTTTGGGTTTGAGCACAGCTCCTATATAGAGAACCAAACAATCACAAACAGTTGAAGATTTGAGAGCAGTTTTGAGAAATCTTTCATTGGATTGTCCGGTATCACACTACTGAGACAATAGGAGGAAATACAGTTCAATGATTTAGATCGGATGACTGCGTTGAAAGTACAGAATACCCCTATGAAAATAATTCACAAACACATGATTCAACACGTTTAGATAAAGAGAGTTTATCTCCCAGAGTTTATTACTATGGTGAATAGTAATACAGTATGAGGCTTAAGTTTAAACTTCTGTGGTTTTCAATTGTTCTGATCGCGATGCAGAAAGTAATGAGGTACAGCTACTCTTGTTTACATATATTGTCTTACTTCTGCTTTCTAAAGTCTTAGTTTAAAAGATTAAATATTCTCAATTCAGTAAATGACAGAAATACAATAATTAATGTCAAGTCAGTAACAAGCTCACCAACCATAGGATCATTTAAAAAACAGTCTTCCTCTTATGTTTGGTTAGTTTTCATTGCTGTGTGTTTTTGCTTCCTACCTTTGGCCTTTTCCAAACAACCCCCTTGGTTTCTTCTGAGTCTGGTCCCAGCTCATCGTAGCCCAGTGATGTGGGCTCAGCTGGAAAGCGGTTGTCCTCAAACAGGCGTCCACTCTTCAAACACTGCTTGCGCAGAGTCTTATAATCCTGCTGGGAGAACTTCACCATTTTGTGGTTTGTGCCAATGCCTTGTTCCCTGTTCTGCTGACGGACCAGTCGATATGCCGTGGATGTCATCCTCACCTTGTAAGTGGATATAGCCCTCCTTGGATGGTAATGTCCCTCTCTGTGAGCTGAGTTGGGTTGAGGTCTGCTGCCTTTGTCCCAGTGTCCTATATAGCTTCCAAAGGTGAGGGGTGGATAGGGTGGGATCACAGACAAAGAGGGGCCTACAATGGACAGGTGAGGTGAGCAAAACAGACAGCAGCAAACCTAAGCAACGAGATGGCTGTGGCCACAGCCGAAATACAAACAGAGACACCTCTAGAAGCACCACTGTCATTGCCTCATTTTGATTGTGTGACTGTGTGTATGTGCGTGTGTGTGTATTCCACAACTTTTTTACATTAGTGGTGTTATTAGTCAATGAAATTCAAGTTAAGTAAAACCATTCATAATTTTCCAACTATTCTCCCTACTTCAACTTCTTACGGATTTAAACTATGAGTCCAGTTTAGCTTTAGCAATTTAGCTATTTAGCATTCACGCACATTTTCTGCAGGACATGCAATTTCTAGTATCATATAAAAGCTGTTAGAGACTTTACTCTGACATATCTACCATCTCTTTATATTATCATATAGAAGCTGTTAGAGACTTTACTCTGACATGTCTACCATCTCTTTATATTATCATATAAACCCCCGGATCCTTTTTGAAAAAAAATGTTTTTTGAGAAATTATTTCAATGTTTCTGTCACCTTCTGGAGTTTTATTTCCGAATTTGTTGTTGCTTTTTCTGAAAATGTTTCACCTTTTGTAACCCTAATTTCAATGTTTTTTAGTTCTCCAAAAAATGAAAACGAACAACAAAAATGTTGAAAAAAAAGTGCCCAAACCGTTAAATAATGACAAAATGTTGGAGAAAACAAAATTGTCACATTTTTTTTCCAAAAACCAACAACAATAAAATTGAAAATAAAATTGAAAATAAAATTGAAAATAAAATTGAAAATAAAATTGAAAATAAAATTGAAAATGCGACCAAAATGTTTAAAAAAAGTGACAATAATTTTTGAAAAAAAACAACAAAACAATCATCGAAAAAAAAGTTGAAAAAGGAGATAAAATAATAAAAGTTTGAATACCCCTAACCTTGTTGGAACAGTGGAAATATGAACCAAGACAGCTTTTGGTAGTTTTATTTACTTTCTGTCCACTTTGAATGAAGTGTGTTTTACGATGATAAAAATCCTGATTATTTACATGGAGTCTGGTGTAGTTTGGTGATGGTGATTTCGGGGCTGTTTCATGTTAAACTAAAAGGATCTTACTCTTTAACCAAAAGGTCTATCTCTGTAGGGATCCTTTCCATAATGAAATGTTTGAGACCATTAAACTGAAAATAAAAACTAACCTTTTATGTTTTCGTCTGCAGCTGAAACAGAATCTAAACCAATCAGAGAAGTTTAAATCTGTTAAAGTGAGAATAATAATATAATGTATATTCACCTGAAAAACAGGAGAGAGTTGAGTTCAAGAGACAGCAGCAGGAGAGATACCTGGAATATCACATGATTACGTCACACTTATCACATACATTACATCATATTTAACTACATTACATCACATTTAACTTCAAGATTCTTTAGAAAACAATCGAAAGAAGGACCAAAAATTTCAAAAAAATGACTGTAAATCGTATTTTTGTTCGTGTTTGTAAGCATAACAACAAAAGAACTGTCTAAAAAAACAAAATAAAAAAGTGCCCAAAACAGTAAAAAGTGACTAAAATGTTGGAGGGAAAAAAAATGTTGAAAACAAAACAAAATGTCAAAACAATTGTCCAAAAACAAACTAAAATTAAAAAAAAATTAGAAAATCTGTCAAAAACTTGGAAAAAAACAACAAAATAATCGTCAAAAAAACATCAAATAATAAAAGTTGGAGAGTCAGAGTTTGTCTTACCGAAGAGTTGGTGGAGAAAGTTTCAGGTATGAAGATCCAAAAATGTAGAAATATAAAATCTAAACTGCAGGTCTGAAAAGTCTGAAGATGAAGAAGAGCAGATCTCTGACACGATGAAGAATCTGAAAAATGTTCAGACAGAGAAATGAAATAAGTTCTCAGTCTTATATCCTCCGACAGAGAGGGGTTGTCTCTGAAACAAACAGCTGAATATCATCTCCATATATGGTAGACATTCGGCTACAGGTTCAGGCGTTACACCCCCACAGATCAGATACATTAGAATAAACAGTTTCTATGGTTACAGGTCAAAGGTTCAGACACGTACACATTTAATCAGAAGAGAAGTTAGGATAATATCCAGACACGTACACATTTAATCAGAAGAGAAGTTAGGAAATATCAGACACGTACACATTTAATCAGAAGAGAAGTTAGGATAATATCCAGACACGTACACGGTTAACCAGAAGAGAAGTTAGGATGATAGCAGACTCATGCTGTGTTGTTGAGTCAGCAGCTACACTGAATACGTTTACATGCACTTTATATTTCCCTATTACTCTGAATGTGTTGACAGCATATTCTGGTTGGATATTGAGAATAAAACCTTTTTCTGAATATAGCATTTCCAGATTAAAGAGCAACATGCAGGTTGGACACCCTATATAGCATAGTGTATATTAATGATAAACAACTAGATTTTCCAAACTGGAGAAATATATAAATATGCCATAAACAATATTTTAAGATAAAACTGTGATAAAATAACTTCCACATTTATAAATCATCGACCGGAACTGATGTAAAGCGAGGGAGACTGGTCAAGTTCAAGCTCAACTTATAATGGACGTGGATGAAGAACCCGAGCTCCCCAACGTCGGCGAGCATGCCTATGATGGCCCACAGGCAGTGGTGTAGTCTACGTGATACGCAGGTATATGGAGTATACCCACTAGGAAAGGTCAAGGATTTCAGCAAGGATACCGTTACGTAACGATGATTGTATTGTGAGAGAACTTTCAAACATAAATTTATTTAAGAAATTTGTGTTATGTGTTATACAATAAATCCGCTTTAGTAAACATACTTTCAACCATGTTCTTGATTAAACATACATGTAGATTGTCTTAATGTAAGACAGGGACTGTGCAGTCCATCCAAGCGGGTTAGCACTAGCTACATTGGCGTAGCTACAGTGAATAATGACCATGCTATAACAATATACATAAATAATGTCAATACCTAACCTACAATAGCAACAGTCATCATCTCACAATGTCTATAAAAATCCAGTACGCGGTTTAGACTGCAAGAGGGAGGGAGGAAGGGGCAGATTAGGAAGAGAGGCAAGGGTTTCTCTGATGGCTGATAATCGTTTTGTTGGCTAGGTGCTTGTGTGGACATTGTGAGGCTATGGCGTCGGCGGTGGACAGCATGTGTTGTCGAGAGGTGGATGCCTACTGGGCACTAGTTGAGGGTTTAGTCACGGCCACGGACATTACCTGCCTGATGCTCCATCTCGGCTTTGATGCCTGCTGCCTTAACCCGTTCTCGCTGCAGGTAGCATACCTCAACTTCAGGCAGGAGTATGGTCCTCTCCAAGCCAACAGACCACAGTATGTTTAGATAAGACAAATTTATAACACTCTTATATTAATACACAGCTACTTTTAAACATTATCAAAGGTAATAACTCACCTGTTCTACTGCTAAAACACAGCCTCTCTGCAGGTAATAACTCACCTGTTCTACTGCTAAAACACAGCCACGCTGCAGGTAATAACTCACCTGTTCTACTGCTAAAACACAGCCACGCTGCAGGTAATGACTCACCTGTTCTACTGCTAAAACACAGCCACGTTGCAGGTAATAACTCACCTGTTCTACTGCTAAAACACAGCCTCGCTGCAGGTAATAACTCACCTGTTCTACTGCTAAAACACAGCCACGCTGCAGGTAATAACTCACCTGTTCTACTGCTAAAACACAGCCACGCTGCAGGTAAAAACTCACCTGTTCTACTGCTAAAACACAGCCACGCTGCAGGTAATAACTCACCTGTTCTACTGCTAAAACACAGCCACGCTGCAGGTAATCACTCACCTGTTCTACTGCTAAAACACAGCCACACTGCAGGTAATAACTCACCTGTTCTACTGCTAAAACACAGCCACACTGCAGGTAATAACTCACCTGTTCTACTGCTAAAACACAGCCACGCTGCAGGTAATAACTCACCTGTTCTACTGCTAAAACACAGCCACGTTACAGGTAATAACTCACCTGTTCTACTGCTAAAACACAGCCACGCTGCAGGTAAGAACTCACCTGTTCTACTGCTAAAACACAGCCACGATGCGGGTAAGAACTCACCTGTTCTACTGCTAAAACACAGCCACGCTGCAGGTAATAACTCACCTGTTCTACTGCTAAAACACAGCCACGCTGCAGGTAATAACTCACCTGTTCTACTGCTAAAACACAGCCACGCTGCAGGTAATCACTCACCTGTTCTACTGCTAAAACACAGCCACGCTACAGGTAATAACTCACCTGTTCTACTGCTAAAACACAGCCACGCTGCAGGTAATAACTCACCTGTTCTACTGCTAAAACACAGCCACGCTATAGGTAATAACTCACCTGTTCTACTGCTAAAACACAGCCACGTTACAGGTAATAACTCACCTGTTCTACTGCTAAAACACAGCCACGCTGCAGGTAATCACTCACCTGTTCTACTGCTAAAACACAGCCACGCTATAGGTAATAACTCACCTGTTCTACTGCTAAAACACAGCCACGTTACAGGTAATAACTCACCTGTTCTACTACTAAAACACAGCCACGCTATAGGTAATAACTCACCTGTTCTACTGCTAAAACACAGCCACGCTGCAGGTAATAACTCACCTGTTCTACTGCTAAAACACAGCCACGCTACAGGTAATAACTCACCTGTTCTACTGCTAAAACACAGCCACGCTGCAGGTAATAACTCACCTGTTCTACTGCTAAAACACAGCCACGCTATAGGTAATAACTCACCTGTTCTACTGCTAAAACACAGCCACGTTACAGGTAATAACTCACCTGTTCTACTGCTAAAACACAGCCACGCTGCAGGTAATCACTCACCTGTTCTACTGCTAAAACACAGCCACGCTATAGGTAATAACTCACCTGTTCTACTGCTAAAACACAGCTACGCTGCAGGTAATAACTCACCTGTTCTACTGCTAAAACACAGCCACGCTGCAGGTAATAACTCACCTGTTCTACTACTAAAACACAGCCACGCTGCAGGTAATAACTCACCTGTTCTACTGCTAAAACACAGCCACGCTGCAGGTAATAACTCACCTGTTCTACTGCTAAAACACAGCCACGCTGCAGGTAATAACTCACATGTTCTACTGCTAAAACACAGCCACGCTGCAGGTAATAACTCACCTGTTCTACTGCTAAAACACAGCCACGCTGCAGGTAATAACTCACCTGTTCTACTGCTAAAACACAGCCACGCTACAGGTAATAACTCACCTGTTCTACTGCTAAAACACAGCCACGCTGCAGGTAATAACTCACCTGTTCTACTGCTAAAACACAGCCACGCTATAGGTAATAACTCACCTGTTCTACTGCTAAAACACAGCCACGTTACAGGTAATAACTCACCTGTTCTACTGCTAAAACACAGCCACGCTGCAGGTAATCACTCACCTGTTCTACTGCTAAAACACAGCCACGCTATAGGTAATAACTCACCTGTTCTACTGCTAAAACACAGCCACGCTGCAGGTAATAACTCACCTGTTCTACTGCTAAAACACAGCCACGCTGCAGGTAATAACTCACCTGTTCTACTGCTAAAACACAGCCACGCTGCAGGTAATAACTCACCTGTTCTACTGCTAAAACACAGCCACGCTGCAGGTAATAACTCACCTGTTCTACTGCTAAAACACAGCCACGCTGCAGGTAATAACTCACCTATTCTACTGCTAAAACACAGCCACGCTGCAGGTAATAACTCACCTGTTCTACTGCTAAAACACAGCCACGTTACAGGTAATAACTCACCTGTTCTACTGCTAAAACACAGCCACGCTATAAGTAATAACTCACCTGTTCTACTGCTAAAACACAGCCACGCTATAGGTAATAACTCACCTGTTCTACTGCTAAAACACAGCCACGCTATAAGTAATAACTCACCTGTTCTACTGCTAAAACACAGCCACGTTACAGGTAATAACTCACCTGTTCTACTACTAAAACACAGCCACGCTGCAGGTAATAACTCACCTGTTCTACTGCTAAAACACAGCCACGCTGCAGGTAATAACTCACCTTTTCTACTGCTAAAACACAGCCACGTTACAGGTAATAACTCACCTGTTCTACTACTAAAACACAGCCACGCTGCAGGTAATTACTCACCTGTTCTACTGCTAAAACACAGCCACGCTGCAGGTAATAACTCACCTGTTCTACTGCTAAAACACAGCCACGCTGCAGGTAATAACTCACCTTTTCTACTGCTAAAACATAGCTACGCTGCAGGTAATAACTCACCTGTTCTACTGCTAAAACACAGCCACGCTGCAGGTAATAACTCACCTGTTCTACTGCTAAAACACAGCCACGCTGCAGGTAATAACTCACCTGTTCTACTGCTAAAATACAGCCACGCTGCAGGTAATAACTCACCTGTTCTACTGCTAAAACACAGCCACGCTGCAGGTAATAACTCACCTGTTCTACTGCTAAAACACAGCCACGCTATAGGTAATAACTCACCTGTTCTACTGCTAAAACACAGCCACGCTATAGGTAATAACTCACCTGTTCTACTGCTAAAACACAGCCACGTTACAGGTAATAACTCACCTGTTCTACTACTAAAACACAACCACGCTGCAGGTAATAACTCACCTGTTCTACTGCTAAAACACAGCCACGCTATAGGTAATAACTCACCTGTTCTACTGCTAAAACACAGCCACGTTACAGGTAATAACTCACCTGTTCTACTACTAAAACACAGCCACGCTGCAGGTAATAACTCACCTGTTCTACTGCTAAAACACAGCCACGCTGCAGGTAATAACTCACCTTTTCTACTGCTAAAACACAGCCACGTTACAGGTAATAACTCACCTGTTCTACTACTAAAACACAGCCACGCTGCAGGTAATAACTCACCTGTTCTACTGCTAAAACACAGCCATGCTGCAGGTAATAACTCACCTTTTCTACTACTAAAACACAGCCACGCTGCAGGTAATAACTCACCTGTTCTACTGCTAAAACACAGCCACGCTGCAGGTAATAACTCACCTTTTCTACTGCTAAAACACAGCCACGTTACAGGTAATAACTCACCTGTTCTACTACTAAAACACAGCCACGCTGCAGGTAATAACTCACCTGTTCTACTGCTAAAACACAGCCACGCTGCAGGTAATAACTCACCTTTTCTACTACTAAAACACAGCCACGCTGCAGGTAATAACTCACCTGTTCTACTGCTAAAACACAGCCACGCTGCAGGTAATAACTCACCTTTTCTACTGCTAAAACACAGCCACGTTACAGGTAATAACTCACCTGTTCTACTACTAAAACACAGCCATTCTGCAGGTAATAACTCACCTGTTCTACTGCTAAAACACAGCCACGCTGCAGGTAATAACTCACCTTTTCTACTACTAAAACACAGCCACGCTGCAGGTAATAACTCACCTGTTCTCCTGCTAAAACATAGCCACGCTGCAGGTAATAACTCACCTGTTCTACTGCTAAAACACAGCCACGCTATAGGTAATAACTCACCTGTTCTACTGCTAAAACACAGCCACGTTACAGGTAATAACTCACCTGTTCTACTACTAAAACACAGCCACGCTGCAGGTAATAACTCACCTGTTCTACTGCTAAAACACAGCCACGCTGCAGGTAATAACTCACCTTTTCTACTGCTAAAACACAGCCACGTTACAGGTAATAACTCACCTGTTCTACTACTAAAACACAGCCACGCTGCAGGTAATAACTCACCTGTTCTACTGCTAAAACACAGCCACGCTGCAGGTAATAACTCACCTTTTCTACTACTAAAACACAGCCACGCTGCAGGTAATAACTCACCTGTTCTACTGCTAAAACACAGCCACGCTGCAGGTAATAACTCACCTTTTCTACTGCTAAAACACAGCCACGTTACAGGTAATAACTCACCTGTTCTACTACTAAAACACAGCCACGCTGCAGGTAATAACTCACCTGTTCTACTGCTAAAACACAGCCACGCTGCAGGTAATAACTCACCTTTTCTACTACTAAAACACAGCCACGCTGCAGGTAATAACTCACCTGTTCTACTGTTAAAACACAGCCACGCTGCAGGTAATAACTCACCTTTTCTACTGCTAAAACACAGCCACGTTACAGGTAATAACTCACCTGTTCTACTACTAAAACACAGCCACGCTGCAGGTAATAACTCACCTTTTCTATTGCTAAAACATAGCCACGCTGCAGGTAATAACTCACCTGTTCTACTGCTAAAACACAGCCACGCTACAGGTAATAACTCACCTGTTCTACTGCTAAAACAGCCATGCTGCAGGTAATAACTCACCTGTTCTACTGCTAAAACACAGCCATGCTGCAGTCTTGAACAAGGGTTCAGTTGAAAACCCCAAAACAGCTAAAATTATATTACTGCTTAGAAGTGTATTAACCCAAAAACAGATACAAACTAATAAACTATAAAAAGTATTGCTATGCATTGTACTATAAATGGATCATGGTTTTGATTGTGTGCTTTCAAATGAAAGAGTGTAAGACAATGCTGCAGAAAAAGGGGAAGTTCATGCAAGGGTCACTTATCGTGTAGCCTGTCTAACATATAGAGATGGTGAAGCTTCCTGTTTGTGCCTTCTGCCTTTTGTCTACGTGACTTTTGGCTCATATTTGCATTAGTATATTCCAATATGTGCCTTCTGACTTTTGTCTACGTGCCTTCTGGCTTGTATATATTGCATCATACCGCCTGTGCCTGAGTTGCGGCCCAGCGGGGACCGATTTTGACAGTCAAACCTCCTGTTATCTCTCAGTGGAGAGCGGTCAGAGCCCCCGAGCACACAGCAGGCTAGCGGGTGTCCTTTGGAAGGAAGGGACCTTCGGTGATCCTGAGAGGAGCGGCCTTAAAACCGTGAGTACTTGTTGGGGACATCTAGGGTGGTAATCAAAGCATCTTGCCTTGCGTCCGGTTTCCCTGACCCGGGCGAGGGCCCTTTAATACGGGCGTGTGTGTCTCTCTAATAAACTAACAAACAGGGAAGTATCTGAAATAACTCCTTTTAATATAGACCAAAACATCCGCTCTGACAGTAACTGGTGTTGCTGTACGGCAGAAGAGGGCATAGTAGATTCGGGGGTTATCGAGGGGAAGGCATGAAGGGAGTTGGCTTTTGATGAAAAAGTGATACGAAGCCTCTGTAACTGTCACATCGCTGGAACAAGTTACCCCTGAAATTTCTGATATGAAGGACTTTGGAGACCTGTTGGTTACTGTAAAGTGCTATATAAATAAATGTCGATTGATTCTGGCTACGTTCAGACTGCAGGCAAAAGTAGCCCAAATCCAGGTCAGACTTCTTCAGAAGTAGTGTGAACACTCAAATCTTGCCCAGATCAGATTTTTTCAAATCAGATTCAGGCCACTTCCATATGTGGTCCTGAATCCGACCCAGATCAGATTTTTTTCAATGCGGCCGCAGTGTGAACAACCAATGCGGATTTGATGCGACTTTTACCTCAATAACCCTCGCTGCCCCCTCCCTCTCTCTCAGCGGGGAGGGGCGGGACCCGGTTGCCGGTGCAGCTGTCAACCTGCCAACCGCTTCGCTTCGTCAGGGTGGGGATCGGCTCACGTAGTAAGGCGATGTCGGAAGCCAGCGTTTTTCTGGTGCAGGCCTGTAGTGGTCCTGACGTGCAAACCGGTGGTCCGGTAACACAGACCTCTGGAGTGAATTTGCAGCCATAACCCCACAAAGGCCAAAATAGCCAATTTGTCTCTCTTTCTCTTCATTCTTCTCCTCCTCAGCACAAACATTTAGAAATAAAAGCCAAAAATGCTACCTTCCTCCATAACCTTCCTACCTTTAGTGCAGCAGCGTGCTGCGTCTGAAGTCATTGTTATTGGTCTGATAGTGCAGGTCAGTTCAAAACCGCAAACAGTTCACACTGGAATCTGATGTAGGCCACATTTTAAAAGGTCATGTGATCAGACAAACAACAAATCAGATCTCAGCAAAAAATCTGAATTAGGCATTAAGACTTGAGGTTAAATGTTAGCCAACATATTAATAAAAAAAAGTCACATTCGAAAAGTATTGATTTTTTTACTATTCAAATTATATTCGAATTTTGGCATTCGTTCCTACAGCCCTAGTTCAGGTGCATTCTGGGAGTATTGCTATCTTAAGGCAGCGGGAAGTGATCGCGCCATTGACCAACATAAACCTGGTCTTGTTACACACACAGGGATGCACAGCTGCACACACACACACACACACACACACACACACACACACACACACACACACACACACACACACACGACAAAAAAAATTATACCTTTGGTTTACATATGTTTGCAGTTTTGTTTTCTTGTTTACAACACTGTGCTATTCTTACAAACGTAATATTTTGCCCAATCAATATTTTCTGTTTTACTGTAACATTAGATTGTTTTTTACAGGTGCACTTTTTAACCCCTCTCAGCAGATCACTTCCCCTCTAGAACATTGTAAATGTAGCTATAAGCCTATGAAAGACAAAAGAGCTTTAGATTTAGAACAACAGTGTGTACATGGTATATCCAAAAAAAAATTATTATGAAAAAAGTGTTTGCCATTTGATGCAAATGCTTCATTTTGAGATGTGTTTATGGTATTTTGAATGCAGTGTTTCATTTTGAAGGAGATGTGAGGCATTTTGCATTTTGTGTGTGCAATTTTGGGAATTGTGTGTAGAGTTTTGAAAAAAGAAGACATAGTTTTGAAGCATTTGGAAAAAACTGTAAATGTAGTCTTATATTACTTTATATGTCTTCATACAAAAAACTGTAAATGTAGTCTTATATTACTTTATATGTCTTCATACAAAAATAAAAACTTTTGCAACTAAAAACGGCCAAAATGCCAAGCTTTGGCCAGCTTTATACATTTAATTCAAGTTTAAAATAAATGTGTTGAATAAAAAGAGCTTTAGGTTGAGAGTTGGGTGGAGTTTAGAGCATTGAAAGACATGTTAGGTACTTTAGGTTGTTGTTGGTCCATGTTAATCTCTGGGTGATGGCGTACCATGGCAGGGTTTCCAAAATACTTAACTTTGGCTTTGCAAAGCCTGCCTATAGCATGATTCCTATCAAGTTCTGTCTTCCCCTCGAGGTTATAAAAGCCGAAATGTGACCAAACTCTCGCTTTCTGTGAGGATGGAGCAGGTTAAATAGCAGGAACTAAATAATAAACCAAATAACATATTACTTTAAAACAGGATAAAACACAGAGTAGGAGGGGTCATCACAGTGCTTTACAAATACAGATATTACTATTATATTGACGTGTAGTTTTATCTTCTTTATGAATGAGTGAACATGACGGAATTAAAAATAGACCCAAAGTTAAACTGTCATGTGTGTTTTATTCAACAGGAGACACAAGTTAGTCTGATTCATCAGGTAGTAACAGATTACTCTGATTCATCAGGTAGTAACAGATTACTCTGGTTCATCAGGTAGTAATAGATTACTCTGATTCATCAGGTAGTAACAGATTACTCTGATTCATCAGGTAGTAATAGATTACTCAGATTCATCAGGTAATAACAGATTACTCTGGTTCATCAGGTAGTAACATATTACTCTGATTCATCAGGTAATAGATTAGTCAGATTCATCAGGTAATAACAGATTACTCTGGTTCATCAGGTAATAACAGATTACTCTGGTTCATCAGGTAATAACAGATTACTCTGGTTCATCAGGTAGTAACAGATTACTCTGGTTCATCAGGTAATAACAGATTACTCTGGTTCATCAGGTAGTAACAGATTACTCTGGTTCATCAGGTAATAACAGATTACTCTGGTTCATCAGGTAGGTAATCATCAAGATCTCTTGTTAACATGTCATTAGGGTCAGACAAAGTGTATGAAAAACAATGTTACAGGGACAGCAAAAAATGAATGAGTAACGATCACACAAATATCTGGGTCAGATAACAAGTGTGTTGCAGTATTTCATCAGACCCTGAAGAACAGACCATGTTGACAGTGTATCATTCATCCCTTCATGTCTCCCTCTCTGAGCATCCAGGATGCAAATGGGAAGATTTGGGAGTATTTACGTCAAAATTTTACACAGATCAGCAACCTACTGAACAAAAATCTGTTTATTACAGTGCTTGTCTTCTTTGATTTAGTGACACAGCCTCCTGTTAGGCAGCATGAAGACAGAGCTGGTTGGTGCATGTAGATACGTTTTTAACCCTTGTCTGGTGTTCATATTTTTGTTACACAGGCAAAGTTCCCGGTCTGTTGGACCCACCACATTATTAGGCTTTTAAATCCATACAGCCAGAACAACTTATGTAAAAATACTTAACAGATGTTTACTTTAGCTCAATTAGTTTAGTTTAGTTTAGTTTATTTATCTATTCACAATACCACTTCAAACATTACAATAATACAGTTGGGGTACAAGATCAATTGGGTAGAGTGAATTGGTCCCCCAAAGAAGATAGAAAAGCTTATAGGTGGGGGCCCATGATTCATTAAAGGGTAGTGGTACAGACTATAGAATACACAATTACCACAGATGATGATGAGTAGATGCATGCAAAAAGGCACACCAGTACAATTACCAATGATATATACATCATTTATGGTTCATATTTTCCATTTACCCCTGTGAGATCACATTTATGATCATATGATCATTTTTGTTTTTCGGGTTAACTTTTGTGCAAGGCACTGTATCCGTGTCATATTCTCATGAGGGGCTGAGACCACCTAAATATCAGATCCTAGAATCACCCCTGTTGAAAACTGTGAAATTGTTTGCAAAAATAATGATTAATGAATAATCAAAAGGTGGAAATGTATACTGTTGCTTAATCTTTCTTATAAATCTGTTCTTTCTTTCAGTTTCTACATGAATACAAAAGTCTAGTCAGGATGAAGTGATGTATGCATGCTCCTTTAACCACACGTGGTTTGTTCCTCTATAATAACCACAGTTAGGTGGTGGTAGAGTAGTTCCCCCCCCCCCCACCCTCCCTCTTCCCCCAAAGCGCTTTGAGTGTCATATATAAATGTAATAAATTATTATTATTATAAATTCAGAAAGTAAATAAAACACTTCCTGTACAAAAAGCAAGGTTAGTTTAACATGCACTGGTGAGTTAAGACTTAAAAGTATTTAATCTTTTACAACGTTACCTGAACAGTATCATTAGGTTACTGGTAGTCTACTGTATCTATATGATCGGGAGTTGATCAGCAGCATATTGAGGTAGCTAGCACTTATATTAAATTACATGTCATTTAACTGACGCTTTTATCCAAAGCGACTTACAATTGCTATACAGGCCGCACACCTCTGGAGTGACTACGGTTAAGTGTCTTGCTCAGGGACACATTGGTTGATGTATCACAGTGGGAATCGAACCCTGGTCTCCCACACTAAAGAAGGGTCATATCCACTGCTCCATCACCACCACCTTAGTTTACTGGTAGTCTATATCGGCAATGTTTAAGCAGGATGTCCTTGGGTTAATATCTGTTACTTACATTTTAAATAACAGATATCAACATCAAACCTCTCTGATTAATGACATTAAGACTAGTATTTTCTGTCAAACAGACAGAGTAAAAGGTAAAGGTACTTTATTGTCACATACACATATTACATGTAGCGAAATTCATTCTCTGCATTTAACCCATCCCTTATGGGAGCAGTGGGCAGCCAATCACAGCGCCCGGGGACCAACTCCAGATCTGAGCCAGTGCCTTGATCAAGGGCACTGACTGGAGAACCTAGTACATGTTGTTTGATGGTGGGGGAACCCAGAGCACCTGGAGGAAACCCACGCAAACATGGGGAGAACATGCAAACTCCACACAGAAAGGCCACTGTAGTCAGGCTGACAGATAGTCACAGCTCTAGTGAGCCATCTATTCCTCTAGCTCTGAGTAGTGATGACTTCATGAGCTTCTTTAATGATAAAATTATAACAATTAGAGATAAAATTCATCATCTTTTGCCCTCAACTTCTAATGGTTCACCTTTAAACGCAGGACCGCTAGAAAGAACGACTAGACCTGACATATACTTAGACTGCTTTTATCTTATAGACCTTCAACAATTAATGTTAAAGATATCCTCAGCTAAGCCTTCTACCTGTCTCTTAGACCCCATCCCAACGAGATTACTCAAAGAAGCGTTACCCGTGGTAAACACTTCATTACTAGATATGATCAACATGTCCTTACTAACAGGTTATGTACCGCAGTCATTTAAAGTAGCTGTGATAAAACCTCTTCTGAAAAAACCCACCCTAGATCCTGAGGTCTTAGCAAACTATAGACCTATATCTAACCTTCCCTTTCTCTCCAAGATCCTTGAGAAGGTGGTTGCTAATCAGTTATGTGATTTTCTACATAGCAATAATTTATTTGATGACTTTCAATCAGGATTTAGAAAGCATCATAGCACAGAGACGGCACTGGTGAAAATTACTAACGACCTTTTAACCGCTGCAGACAAAGGACTTGTCTCCATTCTTGTTTTACTAGATCTTAGTGCTGCATTTGACACTATTGACCATACCATCCTGTTACAGAGATTAGAACACTTAGTTGGCATTAAAGGAATTGCTCTAAGCTGGTTTTAGTCCTATTTCTCTGATCGATCTCAATTTGTTAATGTTAATGATAAATCCTCCAAGTACGCTAAAGTTAGCCATGGGGTTCCTCAAGGCTCAGTGCTTGGACCAATTCTACTCTCCTTATATATGCTTCCTGTTGGTAATATTATTAGGAAACACTCTATTAACTTTCACTGTTATGCGGATGACACCTAATTATACTTGTCAATCAAACCAGATGAAACCAGTCAGCTAGCTAAACTTCAAGCGTGCATTAAAGATATAAAATCCTTGATGACCTATAATTTTCTGATGTTAAACTCTAACAAAACTGAATTTATTGTGCAGGCCCTAAACACCTCCGAACCTCATTATCTAAAGACATAGCTATCAGGCTCCTCTCCTATGGAACCAGCTCCCAATCTGGGTTCGGGGGGCAGAAACTTTCACCGCATTTAAGAATAAACTCTCCTATTTGATAAAGCTTATAGTTAGGGAGTGAGGAGTTGCAGCGTCCACCTAACCAGACCCACACATTTCTTCAAACTCAGGTAACAGCTCTCAAAACAGTTAACACAGTGATCTGTACACTTTGTAATTGTCCTAAACAGATAGTAAATTCTCCTTCATTTCATACAAATTACAAATCAAAAACATCATTTTCTCAAAACACTGTGCACAAAATTCCCTAATGTTATCACAGCAGATCATACAGCCAACCAAATCTTTAATATATCAGGAAAAACATTTGCAGCTTTTTCATTGGTCTTCACAAAGATCACAAGCATTTTTGTACCATTGTCAAAACACAACAAACAAAACTCGGTGAATTGTAAAATAGTCACTTGCACACCTTATGTCCTCAATTAACCCCAAATTGATATCTGATGAGTTACTAATCTACTCAACACAGAAAAAGCCAATTTCCTAATTGTTCACACAGCTGTCTTAATTACAACAACTACAAAAGGGGAAGAGAAAAATAACAAAGAAGACGAATGAGGAGAACAGACAATAAAAAGAAGAAGAATGAGCTGTGGAACAGGAAGAGGTGTAAGAGTGAGAGGTGGTGGACAGGGTAGAGGGAGAGGAAGAGGAGATGGAGAAAGAGCAAGAAGAGTTGAAGATGTAGGAGAAAGAGCAAGAAGAGCTGAGGATGTAGGAAGAGGAGAAGATAGAGGAGTAGAGGGAGAAGAGACGGATAGATTGGAGGGCAATGGTATAGTGGAAAGAGAACAAGTAGAAAATATAAGAGAGATGGACAGAGAGGAAGAGGAGGGCAAGGTGTAAGAGGAGGGAGGAGAGGTAGAAGGATAGGGTACACACGTGTTTCAAATGAAATCAGAGCCACACTTATTGACCATGTCATAAATCCTGGTCTCTCACTGAGAGAAGCTGAGCAGAGAGTTCAGCCCAATATAAACAGATCCACAGTGGCTTCAATTATCCGCAGATTTCAGAGGTAAAACCGGTAAGTAACTATATCATTCTACTTCTACAATGAGAGTCCATGTAGTCTTGTTTGACTAGATTTCTACAGTAAATGTTGTCCAAACATTTTTCAGAATTGAAGTTAGAGAACATTCAGGTGGACGAACAAGACTTCTTTCAATTGAACAAGGGCATGCCATTGTTGACGTGGTGGTCCAGAACAACACCGTCCGCCTCAAAGAAATTCAGCAAAGAATAACACAGGACAGTCAACTGTTCCACAATATCCACCAGTGCAGTCTCTCCACAACTGATGATTGATTGTGTTCTAAGGAGAAATGCGATCTGAATGAAGCAAGTATACAAAGTGCCCTTTGAGAGGAACTCCGTTAGAGTGAAGGAGTTGCGATTCCAGTTTGTTCAAGTATGTGCAACCCAATTACTGCACTTTTACTGTCAACACAAAGACATATTTTTCCTGAATTTTAAGTATGTGTCCATAAACTATTCCATGCTACTGTAAGTGAAAAGATTTAGGCATATATATGTATACTGCTGCTTCAGAGTGTGAACTCAAACTTCAGCAACAGTTTCCCAGTAGTACTGACTGCAATCAATGCCATTACTGTAAAACATTAACTTACTGTATTGTACCTTGTGTTCTTTTTACTCTAGAGAATCTTGGAGTTGGATAGCAGTGCAACTCATTATGAGTACCTGTATATTGATGAAGCAGGCTTCAGTCTTCACAAAAAACGGAAAAGAGGGAGAAATGTGATTGGCCGTCGTGCTACAGTCAATGTCCCTGGACAAAGAGGAGGCAACATCACTCTCTGTGCCGCAATTTCTACAACTGGTGTTGTGGCACACAGTGCTGTCTTGGGACCATACAACACCGCAAGGCTCCTACATTTTTTAAACCTCCTGAATGAAATCCTCTTTCCACAGGGTGATCAGGAGCAAATGGTGCGGAATTTTGTAGTTGTTTGGGACAATGTCCAATTCCACCATTCAGCACTAGTGCGAGAGTGGTTTGAGTGGTCCTGACATTTCAGGATGGTGTTCCTGCCCCCATATTCTTCTTTCCTGAATCCAATTGAGGAATTCTTCTCCTCTTGGAGATGGAAAGTACCAACCCAGTCTCACGTCAGTTTGTGATGACATTACGAAATTAAATCTATTAGAACGTGATACCATTACGTAATTGTGAAGATTTACGTGTTGGGGTCACGTTTTTTATACTAATGTATTTCAATGAGAAGCATCTTACGTAATCACAGCACGAAACTTTCTGCCACTCGGCTGCAGCAGAGAAGCTGGATACAGCTTTGATATTATTGGTATTTTTAGCCCAATAATCGCTGTTTTAATCAACATTTATTCACCAGATCTTATCACGGTTTATATGTATTTATTTTAATGTTATTATTTCGGTCTATTTCGGCCAGGGAAGCTGGATTTCTTTGTTGTTTATTGATATTTTTAAAACTATAACGCTACATCTGTCAACATGTATTTAGCTGTTATCATGGTATGCATTTCTTTATTTTAATAATATTATTTCGGTCTTATTACCGGTGAAATATTACAGTAAATAAGACAGAACAGTAGGCTACAATATGAGCCGAGCTGGGCGCATTCAAAGCCGATGTCCCACGATGCAATGCGGGCATTCATTCACAGAATCAGACGGCGATCAGCGGGGCTATAATGCAAGTATCGCTTAAATGTACGTAAGGGATCATGTAGAGCGTTGCTATAGCGACTACAACAACGACGGGGTGATCAGGACCCCGACGCCAATCTTCTTCTAGCGGATTTATTGATAGCTCTCCTCCAGAGGGAACAGAACTGCGTCCATGGCAACGCTCTGCTATGCATGGCAACGGTGTGTAATACTTAGCAACGGTCTGTTATCAAGAAAATAACAGACCGCATTGTACATTACAATATAAGCAAGCCATGTAATAAATATATATAATCAGTGGTTTTGTTACCAGCAACAACACGTTGTTTTGTTCCAGTAAGTTATGCATCGTAATAACGTTTAAAAGAAATCAGCTGAAGACTCCGGAAGTGACGTCGTAATTACCGCTCGGCGGATAGAAAAGATACAAATACATAATATTCGTAATATTGATGTTTTTTTCTAACGTTGTATTTGAGGAGTTAAACAATAAAGATATTAATAATAATAAAATACAGCTTCATGTATTTGTCTCATGTATTGTGTTCTCGGCCGGCCGGCGGGCGGCATCAATCTGAAACAGAATGAAGCCGAACACATCCTCCCACCCACCCCGGAAGAACTACAAGGGCTCAAGCTTTGTAACAGATTCTGGGCCGCGTCTATAGTGGGAGTTGTTTTTTAATATATTGGTGTATTTCTCATAAGTAGAAGTTGGTAGTGTATAATTTTGGATACACCATGTGGTTTTTTGGGATGGGGAACACACTGGTGTCATCAGATTTAAAAAATAGAATCGTTAAATAGGTGAATATAGCTTATTACAATATTTGACAGTGCTTACAGTGGATAAACTTTGGAGACCATATCTACATGATAGCTGAGGTCCAGAGCTTTCTATAACAGCTGGTTTTATTTGTGTAGCACCTTCTGTTGCTAAATGACAAGCCTTCAAACATGGACTGGGTTCAAGGTTCAGAGGTCAATATTTCAAAGCAGGAGTAATGTATCCTCTTCAGACTGACATATGTTACTCTCCAGGTTGAGACCTTTCCAACGATGTGTTTGCTATAGTCCTACGACAAGGTTTTAATTTTCACATATCATAGGGACCATTTTGCAAGCTATACTTTATTGTCCCCAGAGAGATATTTGCCTTGAGTTCAAATGCATGTTCAATTCATTCATTCATTTCATTTATTTGTATAGCACAAGTAAACACAACAGGAGTTGACCACTGTGCTTCACATAAGAGTCAGGAAAGATAATAGAATAAAACATCCTTCAGACAGCAAGAATTTAGAGAAATGCACGCTCCAAGAGATAAAACTTTAGTTTGAGTTTAAACTCATATAAAGAGGACAGCGATCTCAAGGAGACGGGGAGGCTATTCCACAGCCTAGGACCAACAACAGCGAAGGCTCCGTCTCTTCTTGACTTTAGACGCGAGCGTGGCTGGGACAGATTCTAGTTGCTCGTGGAGTTATCAGACATCATATATGATGAACCAATCAATCGGCTCTGCTCCTATAGGTACCTTGGTGTGTGTATATACAACACCTTTGGCTGGAAGGCCCGTGTTGAAAGTGTGTCTTATCATTTAGAGCAGACACTCACAGTGAATCAGAGGGTTTATGTTATACAAGGCTGCATTACAGAGCATTTTAATATGTCAGCAATATCTAAAAACATCTCATTTAAAGCTTACTATTCAGGGAGCACAGATATTATGCTCTGATCAATCTTTATTCTCCATGCCAAGCTCTTATCCTCTGGCATGATATGATGCATATAGGGTTGTGTGTTGCTCACTGTTTGTGAAAGATGCGCAATAGATTGTGGCTGTGTGATGTGCTTCAATCTGACTACATATCACTTTGTTTATTTTTTTTATCGTAAGTATGTCATCTGTATGATAAAACAATATGTCAAGTATTATTTGTGAAGCATTTGAACTCAAGGCAAATATCTCTCTGGGGACAATAAAGTATAGCTTGCAAAATGGTCCCTATGATATGTGAAAATTAAAACCTTGTCGTAGGACTATAGCAAACACATTGTTGAAGTCTCTGGTTTTCTGTCTTGTCTTGTCTATTGTACTTCCTGTCTTGTGTTTTCCCACTTTGTTTGATTACTCTGCCCAGCCCTAATGTGCTTCACCTGTTTCCCAGCCCCTGTCTCACCTGTCTTGTGTTATCTCATCACCCTCTGTATTTAGTCTTGGTGTTCCCCTTGTCCAGTGTCAGATCATTGTATGTGTTTGGTGTGTCTGTGTGTTCCTAACGTTTTGCCTGTTCCTGATTTGGGTTCTGCCTGTTCCTGTATTTGTTGTATTCAGCCTGCTTTTCCAGGACACCTTTTGTTGTTGGATTTTATGGAAATAAATCCTTGAACTTCCTCTTGTGTCAGCCATCTTGCACTTGGGTCCTACATCCCCTGAATGTCCTAACAGATATTATTGGTATTTTTAGCCAAATAACCACTGTTTTAATCAACATTTATTCAACAGATCTTATCACGGTTTATATGTATTTCTTTTATTATTATTTCGGTCCATTTCGGCCAGGGAAACTGGATTGCTTTGTTGTTTATTGATATTTTTAAAACTATAACTAAAACGCTACATCTATCAACATTTATTTAGATGTTATTATGGTATTCATTTCTTTATTTTAATATTATTTCGGTCTTATTACCGGTGAAATAAGACAAAACAGTAGGCTACGATATGAGCCGAGCTGGCCGCATTCAAAGCCGATGTCCCACGATGCAATGCGGGCATTCATTCATAGATTCAGACAGCGATAAGCAGGGGTTTCATTTATAAAACTGTGCGTAGGATCCTTACTATAAGTGTACGTACGCCCAAAAGCCTAAAATGGCGTACGCCGAAAAAAAGTCAGATTTATAAAACCGTGCGTACGCACACCTGTAAGCAGTGTTCCCTTTATAAATCACAGACTGACTACAAGTGTGTGTACGTGGATCAGCCTCTTATCCCGCCCTGTACACGCCCATTTATAACCATAAATAGTCAATGCAAAGCACCTGGTGAATGCTGATCAGTATGTTAATGACCCTGGCAGTTGTTCTTTCGTTACACCGAAACATGCCGAATCATGACGACTGGCGGAGAAAAAACATAAATAAATAAACCTCTCAGACGCTTGTGAATCGCTGCCAATTGAATTATAATTTCGGCCTGTTGTTGCACAGTGTAGGGAAACCGCATCTATAGACTACCTTTATTAATAAAATCTTCCAAATCAGCAGGCATTACGGCACTTGGGGACAGCTTCGATATACCAGATGTATATAATAAGATTTAACAGAACTATATATTATATCCAAACAAGCCTTAGTGATGAAGTTGAAGATTATATATAATATTTATTTAAAAAAACACTTAGCTGTCTGATATTTCCCTCTGGAAACAGCTGGTTTCCCCCAGAGTGGTGAGGACCTGTATTTGGACCGGGATGGCACGGTTCCGGCGCGTTGCCATCTCTACTGGACCCAGTTCAGTACATAGATCCAAGAGCTCAGCTTTAGGAATCTAAATCGGCAAATTAGCCAGTCATCGTCATGGTCCCTGAAGTCTCTTTCTCTCCTGATTCTTCCATTAGGGGTCAGTCCTCCTGCAGGGCCAGCAGGGCCATCATGCAGCATTACACACGGGGTCACCGCAGTATTTATATGTTTACAGCAATTTATGATTGTTAACACCTTGCCAACACAGCAATACAATCTGAAGACGAAAGAAAGTGTAATAGGCAAACACAATTTTCTTCATGAAGGTTTTGTTAAAGGGGTGATAGAATGATTATATAGGGTATTTTACACTGTTCCTTAAGGTCTCCTAATGGGGTATGTAACATTGGTTGGGCTGAATGGTATTTTATTAGGCCCTTAACTACCCTGTGAATATGGCTCTATTTGGAACAAGAGCTTTTCTTCCAAATATGGTATGCTCATGAATATTCAGAATGAGCTACGCGCTGATTGGTTTGAGCAAACTACATAGAAACACATGGGAGACTCGACAGCAGGTCTCACTGCAAAGTTATACATTGTTTGTCGGGCTATTACGTTATTAAATTCACTTCTGAGACTTTTTAAAGTGAGAAATCAACTATATAAAGCTCAAATATGGGACGTTTTACGAAAACTGATGGCTTATTGCAAATTTGGTAAGACTGTGTGTCTGAGTTGAGCTGCCGGTGCTGCCTGTGTTGCTGCCTCGCTGCCCGGCCTGCCTTCCTCCACAGACCCCGGCCTGCAGCTCCCCTCTTCCTGCTAGCTAAATGCTAACAGTGTGTGAGAGTGATAGCTCGGTCAGCGAGCTTGTTACACCAGCAATCTCTTACAACAGTTTCAGTTAATCTTGGATGGCTGTCAGCTGCTGGCATAACTAGAGTAGCTATATTTACAGTTTGAATTTTGTCACGCCACTTATACAACATATCTCTAAAGGTCTTATAAAGCTAACAACAGTGTCCGATTTCAAGTTAATGAATTTTTGTGAAGATTAGGGGTTTCGTTAGCTATGACTGTCCCTTCAATCCTAGCTATGAAACTGCATGAAAACGACAAGACAAAACACAATTAAACATAAAACATAAAACACTGCAGCTGACAGCGGACTGATCTCATGCTTCTCCTTGCGGAGTTACAGAAGAACAGTCATGTGACATGACAAACAATACGCTGTAAACAGCGGACTTCAACGTGCTTCCCCTGTCGGGGTCACAGATCGAAGTGTCGACCTCACCTCCGTTTCCGAATTATATTCCTGTGGAATTGTGGGTCTCTGATTAAAGACACACCTCTGATTTTAGGTTTACCCCAGGTCAGACTAAGGTTGATTATCATGGAAGTGTTGATTCCATAGTAATATGCATTTCCTTTGTTCTAATCACGTCTAGCTCAACAGTTACCTTTCCTGTGGGGACAATGAGTCTCCTACAGTATGCTAAATGTCAGACATGACCTGATTAATTCTTTAGAAGCTACAGACGGTGTGAGCCAGACCAATGCTAATCAGTGTAGTTATTTGATTAGATCTAGCAAGTACATTGTTTTCAAAACATAAGCCGGGTTTTAACTTTTTAACTTCAACAATAGTTAGCTTCATTTTCAGCGTAATTTGTTTATATTTACAGTTTGAATTTCGTCACGCCACTTATACAACATCTCCCTAAATGTCTTATAAAGCTAACAACAGTGTCCGATTTCAAGTTAATGAATTTTTGTGAACAGTGGGGGTTTCGTTAGCTATGACTGTCCCTTCAATCCTAGCTATGTGTAGCTAGCTACAAATCACGGATAGTTAGCTTCATTTTATGCAAAATTTGTGTATATTTACAGTTTGAATTTCGTCACGCCACTTATACAACATCTCCCTAAAGGTCTTATAAAGCTAACACGGTGTCCGATTTCAAGTTAATGAATTTTTGTGAATTTCAGAGGAATTCTAAGAGGAGGCTAGCTAGCTTTCATTGATAGAGCTCCATCCAGCTGCAGGCTCTATCAATGAGACTCGCGGACAAGCGGCGTTTATTTCTCCAATCGTTTGTTTAAATAACTCAACACATTCTAATTACACACATTAAAAGATTAACTGGAACCTGTGGTAACAGATTGCTGGCGTAACAAGCTCGCTGACCACGCTCTCAATCACACACACCGGGCATTTAGCTAGCAGGAAGAGGGGAGCTGCAGGCCCTGGAGCTCCGTCAGAGCACCGGCGTTTAGTAGTCCATTATCCAAAAAACGGTGACTTTGAGCGGGTATGGAGTGCTGTTGAGCTTTACATAGCTGATTTCTCGCATAAAAAAGTTTCAGAAGTAAATTTTGTAATGGAATAGCAGAGATCTGCGCGACCTAGATTCAGAAGACTACCTGATCTCAGGTCAGTTGTGTAGCCTATGTAAATGTACTACCTGATCTTAGGTCAGTTGTGTAGCCTATGTAAATGTACTACCTGATCTCAGGTCAGTTGTGTAGCCTATGTAAATGTTGGGGCTGACAAAGGTTCCGGTTTTTGGGAGGTTGACGTCAACTTCCAGCTTTGTTGGGATTCGCCGTTTTCAGCGGCAGTTTCAAAATATGAGATTTTCATAGTAAAGGGGTGTCAGTGGGACTTTGAGCTTCTATGTATGTCCTATTTACCCACCGAACTGTTGTTATTCAACTATGACAGGGTAAAATCGGTTTTGCATTCTATCACCCCTTTAATATTTTCAAAGTTCGGACTGATAACGAGGACATTAACGGTAAAGATTGCGCGAGAGCTTAACGGCTGTATTTTCAGACTTTGACATTGATGATATATGCATAGTTTTAAAGATATATATTTAGTTATTTACACTGTGTTCTGCCGTTATCTAATGGTAGGGTATTTGATGATATCCGGTATTCCATGTAGTCGGGCCATCTCCTCCTCCTGCGCTCCGTAGCAGACAATGTGATGGCGAGACTGTTATGGTTTTGGTGTTTTGCTTTGCATTTGGTTTACGTCTGTTCCCTGTTGTGTTTATGTTTTCTGGTCTGTGTATTGTGTGTTTCGATTATTCCTGTCTTCTCTGTTGTTCCTTGTGTTGCCTAGTGGTTTGTCAAGTGTCTGTGTTTAGTTGTTGTCATATTTTCTGTCTGTGTTCCTGTTTCCTGTTTTATTTTGATAGCCTGCCTCCTCCCCAGTCGGCCAACACCGTAGCCGTCGGTGTGTGCTTTGTCAGCCAGCCTGCCACTTTACCGGCTCCCCCAGAACTCTCGTCAGACTGCTCAGACGCTACCCGGTCAGCGTATGCCCCCAACCAACAGCAGTCCTATGAAGGTACCCGCCTGGCCATCTTCACAGGGACCCGTGGAGGCCGTGGACGGAGGAAGGGACGTCGTGGCTCTCAGTGCCAAGTCCCTACTCAGCCTCACATTGGACCTGAGCCCAAGCTGCCCAGCGGACCTGAGCCTGACCTGACCTGGGTACCTGAGCCTGGGCCGACCTGTGTGCCAGATTCGCCGCTGACGTGCGGCTCTCCTGACTCTGAGCTGACGTGCAGCTCTCCTGCCTCTGGGCTGACGTACAGCTCCTTCCCAGCCTCCTGGCCTGCTAGCGGCCTGTTCCCTGCCTCCCAGCTGGCTAGCAGCTCCGCAGAATCCCAGCTAGCTAGCAGCCCCCCTGACTCCAGGTTAGCTAGCAGCCTCTCAGAGCCCCAGCTAGCTAGCAACCTCCCTGATTCCCCGCCAGCTAGGAACCTCCCTGACTCCCCGCTAGCCAGCGGCCCCCCTGACTCCAGGCTAGCTAGCAGCCCCCTAGAGTCCCAGCTGTGTAGCAGCCCCCTAGAGTCCCGGCCGTGTAGCGCCCCCCCGGAGTTTCCAGACTCCCGGCCTGCTAGCGGCCTTCCCCCAGACTCCCGGCCAGCTAGCATCTCCCCTGAGTCCAGGCCAGCTAGCGTCTCCCCTGAGTCCAGGCCAGCTAGCGTCTCCCCTGAGTCCAGGCTAGCTAGCGTCTCCCCTGAGTCCAGGCTAGCTAGCATCTCCCCTGAGTCCAGGCTGGCTAGCATCTCCCCTGAGTCCAGGCTAGCTAGCAAGTTCCCCGAGCTCCGGCTAGCCAGCATCCTCCCTGACACTAGGCTAGCTAGCAGCTCCCCCGAGTCCCAGCTAGCTAGCAGCTCCCCCGAGTCCAGGCTAGCTAGCAAGTTCCCCGAGCTCCGGCTAGCCAGCATCCTCCCTGACACTAGGCTAGCTAGCAGCTCCCCCGAGTCCCGGCTAGCTAGCAGCTCCCCCGAGTCCCGGCTAGCTAGCAGCTCCCCCGAGTCCCGGCTAGCTAGCAGCTCTCCCGAGTCCCAGCTAGCTAGCAGCTCTCCCGAGTCCCGGCTAGCCAGCAGCTCTCCCGAGTCCCAGCTAGCCGGCAGCTCTCCCGAGTCCCAGCTAGCTAGCAGCTCCCCCGAGTCCCGGCTAGCTAGCAGCTCCCCCGAGTCCCGGCTAGCTAGCAGCTCCCCCGAGTCCCGGCTAGCTAGCAGCTCCCCCGAGTCCCAGCTAGCCGGCAGCTCTCCCGAGTCCCAGCTAGCCAGCAGCTCTCCCGAGTCCCAGCTAGCTGGTAGTCTCTCTAATGTCCCCGAGCTTTCTAGCGTCCCCGAGTTCTCTGGTGTCTCTGGTGTCCCTGAGCTCTCTAGTGTCCCCAAGCTGCCCGGTGTCCCAGCACTGCCCAGCACCCCTGTGACTTTGCCGGTCTCCGGCTCCCATAAGACCGGCTCTGGGACTTTGCCGGCCTCTGGGACCGCCCCTAAGACTGTGCCTGTCTCTGTCACCGTGCCTGTCTCCATCCCTGTCACTGTGCCTGTCTTCGTCCCTGTCACTGTGCCTGTCTCCATCCCTGTCACTGTGCTCGTCTCCGTCCCTGTCACCGTGCCCATCCTTGTCCCCGTCACCGTGCCCATCCTTGTCCCCGTCACCGTGCCCGTCTCTGTCCCCTTCACTATCTGTGTCCCTATTGCTTTCCCTGTGTCTGAGTCTGTTCTGTCTGAGTCTGTCCTGTCTGAGTCTGTCCTGTCTGAGTCCGTGTCTGTCCTGTCTGAGTCCGAGTCGGTCCTGTCCGCGTCTGTTTTGTCACAGTCTGCCCAGTTCCATGTTTCCTCGGTCCCCAGTCCCAAAGTTCCCTGTCCCTGGTGACCCTCTGTTGTCCTTGGGCCTCCCCTGTGCCCCCAGTGCTCTGTGTTCCCTGTGCCCCAGGGCCCCTCTGTTCCCTTGTTGTTTTTTGTTTTTTAGGGTCGTCTGGGATCCGCCTTGGGGGGTTCTGTTATGGTTTTGGTGTTTTGCTTTGCATTTTGTTTATTTCTGTTGTGTTTATGTTTTCTGGTCTGTGTATTGTGTGTTTCGATTATTCCTGTCTTCTCTGTTATTCCTTGTGTTGCCTAGTGGTTTGTCAAGTGTCTGTGTTTAGTTGTTGTCATATTTTCTGTCTGTGTTCCTGTTTCCTGTTTTATTTTGATAGTCTGGTTTTCTGTCTTGTCTTGTCCAATTAACTTCCTGAGTTTTCCCGCCTTTGTCGATTTTCCTGCCCCGCCCTGATGTGTTTCACCTGATGTTACCACCTGTTCCATGTTTGCTCCCCACCTCATGTATTTTACCTCTGTGGATCCCTTTGTGTCTTGTCAGATCGTTTTGTAGCCATGCCCTTGTGTTTCCTCCCTGTGCCTTGTGTTTGTGCCTGCGTCAGTTTGCTTCTGCCTATGTTTTTCCCGTCAGTTTTGTTTTTGTGAGTTTTCCAGTCTTTGTTTTCATGACTCTAGCATAGCATGACCAGCTAGTGTGCTAGCAGTAATTCAATTGGAAAGGGTTGAGCTACCAAATGTGATATTAATAAGAAATAAAATATCACTGTCCAGTTCTATCTCTTAACAAGATGGAATGTCTGTCATTAGGCTAACCACTTTAATCCTATGAAAACACGCTACCTAGCATGACCAGCTAGTGTGCTAGCAGACTTATGGTGGTATGAACTAGCCTAAAGGTAGCTTACTACTAAAATGTTCATGCTAAGCCTGTGTGAGTCTGCAGACGTTTACAGACAAAACACCTTAGCAATGTGTGTTTTAATCAAAGTTGATAGCATTAGCAACTTATATGTGCAATGCTACAATTAGCTGCAAGTGATTAAGTGTTGATCCTGGACCACTACAACATCACATACATCCTGGACTGTTTATTGTTTGTCCTGGACAGTTAAATGCACAGGCTTAGCATGAACATTTTAGTAGTAAGCCACCTTTAGGCTAGTTCATACCACCATAAGTCTGCTAGCACACTAGCTGGTCATGCTAGGTAGCATGTTTTCATAGGATTAAAGTGGTTAGCCTAATGACAGACATTCCATCTTGTTAAGAGATAGAACTGGACCATGATATTTTATTTCTTATTAACATCACATTTGGTAGCTCAGCCCTTTCCAATTTAATTACTGCTAGCACACTAGCTGGTCATGCTAGTTATCTTATTAACTTGTTTAGCCTAGCTACACATCAACTCTATAATGTTTTGAAGATGTTCAAACTCTTGGAAGTAGGCTAAAACTTACCTTTTAAGCACGATAGTGAAGCATTGGCGGCAGCTCTGGAACGGGCGGCCGTTACGATAGTGAAACTGGCAGACGTTTTTTTTTCTTTTTTGAATTTGCCATCACGTCGCACTATTAATGACATCACAAGCAAAACGTGGCACTGATTGGTTGGTTAAAATGTTAATCCAGGGCAAACAACTTTGTCATTGATCCTGGACTGTTAATTACTTGGTGATATCAGATCGTGCCCTCTGCACCAGTGACTGAGTATACATGTCCCTTGACAAGTTTGAGAGGTGTAACTGCCTCTGTCTCGGCACTGGTGGTCTGAAAACACCAAGAACAACACTTCAATCTGATGACATGAGTACTTTACTTCTGTTGGTGTGTTGGCTTGCAGGTAAGCAAATTACTATGAAAATAAGACCTACTTTAATTGAGCAACCAAGCAGTGAACCCAGGCTCAGGGCCTTCTGCATGATTTGGAAGAGCTTTGGTGGAGCTTCTTCTAAGTAGCATACTGTACTTCTGCAATCCCTCCTGTAAAATCCTCAAAACCCTCAGTAGGGTGTCCTCCTGTCAGGGCCTCATAGCTGCCATACAACCGAGAAGAACTGAGAAGAAAATATTCTAATCAGTAAACTCAACGTCAAATACTTTTATTACTCATAAGCAAGACAATTGTGTGATCCTCTGCATGTCACAGCATGGCAATATAGGGCAACTTAGTACCAAAAACACTATTTCATTGTTTTGTTTTTAACCTATTACCATGAGCCATCATTTTACGGTTATGGTTAAGTCAGATAAGAAGGGTTTTTGTCTGACCTGGGAGTGAAATATCCCGGCGTAACCTTCAGTAAAACTCTGTTCCTGGGGCACCACGCGAGGCAGGATGTCCTGGTCTAGAGTCAGACTGGCTATTGCAGCCATAAGCCAGCAGTCACCTACACAGTAAAATCAGAGACATGTTCTGAGATTGAACAATATGTGGCATTCACCGCAGTGCAGCAGATGCTGCAAACAGCAAAAGGCGGAAATCCAAAACACCCCATCATCCATCCATCCATCCACCCATCCATCCATCATCCCTTCATTCTGTCCCCTCACTTACCCAGCTTTCCTTGGCAAATGTCCGTCCTTGTGGCTCCATCAACAATGAACTTTGGGTTTGGGCACAGCTCCTATATAGAGAACCAAACAATCACAGACAGTTGAACATTTGAGATCAGTTTTGAGAAATCTTTCCTTGGATTGTCCGGTATCACACTACTGAGACAATAGGAGGAAATACAGTTCAATGATTTAGATCTGATGACTGCATTGAAAGTACAGAATACCCCTATGAAAATAATTCACAAACACATGATTCAACACATTTAGCTACATTTTCTCCCAGAGATTATTACTATGGTGAATAGTAATACAGTATGAGGCTTACATTTAAACTTTGGTGGCTTTCAAGTGTTGTTTGCGATGCAGAAATAACGAGGTACAGTTACTCTTTTATATATATATATATATATATATATATATATATATATATATATATATATATATATATATATATTATCTTTTACTTCTGCTTTACAAAGACTTAGTTTAAAAGATTAAATATTTGCAATTCAGTAAATGAAAGAAATACAATCATTAGTGTCAGTGACAAGCTCACCAACCATAGGATCGTTTAAAAAACACAGTGTTCCTTTTGTGTTTGGTTAGTTGTCATTGCTGTGTGTTTTTGCTTCCTACCTTTGGCCTTTTCCAAACAACACCCTTGGTTTTTTCTGAGCCTGGTCCCAGCACCTTGTGGGCTCAGCTGGGAAGCAGTTGTCCTCAAACAGGCGTCCACTCTTCAAACACTGCTGGCGCAGAGTCTCATAATCCTGCTGGGAGAACTTCACTGCTTTCTTGTTTGTGCCAATGCCTTGTTCCCTGTCCTGCTGACGGACCAGTCGATCTGCCGTGGATGTCATCCTCACCTTGTAAGTGGATATAGCCCTCCTTGGATGGTAATGTCCCTCTCTGTGAGCTGAGTTGGGTTGAGGTCTGCTGCCTTTGTCCCAGTGTCCTATATAGCTTCCAAAGGTGAGGGGTGGATAGGGTGGGATCACAGACAAAGAGGGGCCTACAATGGACAGGTGAGGTGAGCAAAACAGACAGCAGCAACCCTAAGCAAATCTGCAACGAGATGGCTGTGGCCACAGCCGAAAAACAAACAGAGACACCTCTAGAAGCACCACTGTCATTGCCTCATTTTGATTGTGTGACTGTGTGTATGTGTGTGTGTATTCCACATCTTTTTTACATTAGTGGTGTTATTCAACTTGTCATTCAAATTCAAGTTAAGTAAAACCATTCATAATTTTCCAATTATTCTCCCCATTCTTCAGCTTCTTACGGATTTAAGCTATGAATCCAGTTTAGCTTTAGCAATTTAGCTATTTAGCATTCACACACATTTTCTGTAGGAAATGCAATTTCTAGTATCATATAAAAGCTGTTAGAGACTTTACTCTGACATATCTGACATCTCTTTATATTATCATATAAAAGCTGTTAGAGACTTTACTCTGACATATCTAACATCTCTTTATATTATCATATAAAAGCTGTTAGAGACTTTACTCTGACATATCTAACATCTATTTATATTATCATATAAAAGCTGTTAGAGACTTTATTCTGACATATCTTACATCTCTTTATATTATCATATAAAAGCTGTTAGAGACTTTACTCTGACATATCTAACATCTCTTTATATTATCATATAAAAGCTGTTAGAGACTTTTTCACACTTCACTGATGGTCAAAGGTAACCACAGGAAATCAAGAAGGAAAGTTAAGATGTGGTTTTCACACTTTGTTCTGATGCAGACGCTGACTAAAGTAGGTACTAGGTAAATGATGACCTCCAAGAACAGACAAACATTAAAAAATACTTGTGTTAATAGCACAAAGTAGTCAGTTTACAGTTAGGATGTCTTAATGATTGCATGCACTTTTGAATGTGTGTGTGTGTGTCTCTCTCTCTCTATGTGTGTGTGTGTGTTTGTGTGTGTGTGTGTGTGTGTGTGTGTGTGTGTGAGTGTGTGTCTGTGTGTGTGTGTGTGTGTGTTTGTGTGGGTGCGTGTGTATGTGTGTATTCAGCTAGTTTTCAGTCAGGATGTACTGAGGTATGCATGCACTTTTCACGATGTTCACACCATAAGTATTTAGTTCCTCTATGTTAACCACAGAGCTGGTTCACACCAGTTGATGTCTCCGTCTGGCCTGAACTAAGAAGTCTTGTGATGGTGAAACTAGAAGCCCAGACTGGTCTAGAAAAAGCTGATAAAGATCTCCACACTGCAGCTCTGACCATGTTCACAGGAGAGACTGAGGTCAGAGCAGAGGCCACCGTGGGACAGGAAGCTCCATGGGACGCCACCCATATGACCCTGAGGTGTTCTTCAGATAGGACACTAAAGGACACTGGGCCAAAGACTGTCTACAACAACAGACCAGCACCCATCAGATAGGACACTAAAGGACACTGGGCCAAAGACTGTCTACAACAACAGACCAGCACCCTTCAGATAGGACACTAAAGGACACTGGGCCAAAGACTGTCTACAACAACAGACCAGCACCCTTCAGATAGGACACTAAAGGACACTGGGCCAGAGACTGTCTACAACAACAGACCAGCACCCTTCAGATAGGACACTAAAGGACACTGGGCCAGAGACTGTCTACAACAACAGACCAGCACCCTTCAGATAGGACACTAAAGGATACTGGGCCAAAGACTGTCTACTATCTGTCTCTGCAGTCATCTCAATCATCAAATTCCAGCAACAGGAAATAACACTCACTGACTGACTGTTTTCTGTGTGTTGGTGAATACACTTTTTTTTTAAACACAAAGGAATACATGTAGACACAGCAGAAGAAAAGCTCATCGTCTGTGTCTGTACAACACTTTTTTAAAGACGTATATCACGATCTCGGCAGGAAAACTTATGCATGGCTTAATGTCAGCAATCAGATGGGATTACCATCTTTGTGAATAAACGAATATTAACAAATTTGCAATGGGAAATAGCCTCCTTGCTACTGTTGATGGTGAATACCTGTATACCACACATTAAATCCCCCTTCCAATACCACCATGGATATAGAGCCAAAACACTTATTTATGAAATTCAATGGAATATAATCTCAGAATGAAATATCCCAACGTGGTGTCAACATAAGACACAGTGTGGTTAAACCAGAGAGCAGAGATCACTTCACGCCCAAACCAAAATCCTTCCAACCAGGAATCTCTTGTTCATTCCTCGGGGCTGTTTGAATCCAAACCACCATCTTTTTCCTAAACTTAACGAGTCATTTGTAAAGTGAAGTGAAGAAAAACATAATTATGTTTGGAAACTGCAGCTATTTTATTAGAATGACATGAGTAAAAATGTCTAAACGTGATGTGAATAAACTTGAATGGATAGTAGATGCATTCTAATCAGCGATGGTGTTTAACAATAAAAACTATAACTCCATAATTCCAGGCAACTTCCCAACGTCATCAGAAGTCTGTGTTACCATCCAGTGTTTCGGGTGAGAGACCACTAGTGGCAGAAAGTTACATACTGTATGTTTAATATCTGCAGTTTTCAACCTTCTTGTCTTCAGAGAATCAAATGTTTTCTTACCCAGTTAAAACTAAAACAGTTGTTATTATACTGTCTGCAGTTTGTTATTTTTATAATGATCTGTAGTTTTACCCACATCTACTTTATCTACACAAAGTGTTGTCTCTTTGTCGTTACATAACCGGACTACTTTATGAATGGGTGAACATGACGACATTAAACACAGACCCAGAGTTAAACTTCCAACATGTTTTATTCAACAGGAGATACAAGTTACTCTGATTCATCAGGTAGTAACAGATTACTTTAATTCATCAGGTAGAAACAGATTACACTGATTTATCAGGTAGTAACAGATTACTCTCATTCATCAGGTAGTAACAGATTACTTTAATTCATCAAGTAGTAACAGATTACTTTAATTCATCAGGTAGTAACAGATTACTCTGATTTATCAGGTAGTAACAGATTACTCTGATTTATCAGGAAGTAACAGATTACTCTGGTTCGTCAGGTAGTAACAGATTACTCTGATTCATCAGGTAGTAACAGATTACTCAGATTTATCAGGTAGTAACAGATTACTCTGATTCATCAGGAAGTAACAGATTACTCTGGTTCATCAGGTAGTAATAGATTACTCTGGTTCATCAGGTAGTAACAGATTACTCTGATTCATCAGGAAGTAACAGATTACTCTGATTCATCAGGTATCTTTACACCTTTTTCATAGTGAACAGGATTACCTTTCTCATCACAACTGATTACTATTCTCAGGTTGGCATCAGAGCCATGGCACTTACAGTGGGGAAGACTCTTGTTCTTATTGCATCTGCAGTTAACAACTCTGAACTTTTTAAGGCTGATTCTCAGATTTGGATTTTCTGGATACTTCTCTCCTTCATTCCCACAGACCTTTTGGACAACACCATAATTGGCACTGATAAAGGTGTTCTCCTTCTTACACCTCTTACTATTGGTTTTACTGATTCGTCTCTGTTTAATCACAGCATCACAGCTGTTACATTTCATGTTCTGGTTGATATGCTGATTTATAAACTTCTTAACTCTTGGATCTAGTTGTCTCCCAAATGTTTCAGCCTCAGTTTCTTCTCCGCTGTTATTCATCTCCTCGGTGCAGCCATCATCGTCCATCTCCTCGTTGATATGCTGGTATTTAATCTTTGCGACAGGATTTTCTTCTTCTTCAAACTCCAGAGAGAGCACGGCAGCAGAGAGCAGCAGAACACCGGCAGAGAGAGAGATCTTCATGGTTGTCTGGAGAACACAGAGTTATAATAACCATCATTAATAAATGGTAAAAAGATAGTTCATTATATTTGATACTTATTTTACTGTTAACAAACAATGAAATGATGATTTATAGGTCAGCGTTGAAAACATAGAAAGGCATCAAAACAGAGCCAAAAAGCATTGAAAGTATTTTGAAAAAATGGGCATCAAAAGGATTGATAACATATATACAAATTTTAAATCTAAGTCATATCTTTTAAAACATATAAAAAGTCAAGCCACCAGAAAAAAAAACACCCCTTAATAACGGTATTGATAAAAAATAATGATAAGGCTAACAAATAAGTGCTGTCAAAGATATATACAACTATTGAAAGTAATACAAATATCAATAATGGATGCCAACTAAGGTGGATAAAATAGGGGAGAGGCAGAGTGAAGAGGATTGGAGTCAGGTGTGTAGTGCGATACATAAAACAACAAACTCAAAATATTGGAAGGAATGTGTATGGAAAGTATATAGCAGATTTTTCATTACACTAAATGTTCTTAGTAAAATTAATAGCACTAGGAAATCACACTGCTGGAGAAATTGTAATGAAGAGAAGGCGAATCACTCACATATGTTAAAATCATTCTGGCAACTGGTTATAATGGCAATGAAAAGAACTCTAAATCTGAAAGAAACTATTAATCCAACATACATAATCCTAGGAAAATCATCCCCAGAGCTAAAACAAGAGACGGACCAGTATTTATATAGCATTATCAGAATAGCAGCCATGCAGCAGATAACAAGAGACTGGCTGAAAGCATTAACACCAACAGTCCAGAGATGAAAAGAAAACAATGCATGACATTTCAGAAATGGAGAGATTCAAATACAGAATCAGAAATGAAGAATTTGAGTGTGAAACACGCTGGGCTAAATGGATACAATATAAAGCCAAGAACTAAAACAGGAAAGTACGAGGAATTTAGATCGATAAAATCATGTAAAGAACAGAAGCAGGGCCGGGTTGGGAAAGAAAAACATAACTCAACATGCATAGTTAAACACACCTGAGAGGAGTAAAGAAGCACACACACATACAAATATGAATAAATTGTAGATGTATACCAATTATTTTTATGTAAAAATATTTAGTTATTTATTCATGCACGTCCTTGCTTTTTCTGATAAATGAATGAATTAACTAAGTTTTTGATTTTGATTTGATTTGATTTATTTTGGATTTGACAAAAAACATAATCCAAAGGGTAGCATGATAAAGTGTTAACACTTATTTCCAACATGGTCCTTGAGTTAAAACATGCAATACATAACAACCTATGTCAATAACATATAATACAGATCATCCAAGGTTTCAAAGCATTCTAAAATCAAAGAATTATAAAACACATACAATAATCAGTCTACTCTAATTACAAAAATATTTGCTACTCTATTCCATAAAAATGCCTTAACCTTGTGTCTAAAAACCCCTCTGGTATTTACAATTTTGAGGGAAAGTGGCAGATTATTCCACAATGTTATACCTGTATAAAAAAAGAACTTCTAGCTGCAATGGTGACTCTGGGCACTTTACAAGACGGGACACTGGCCCTAGTATTGTGATTGTGTATGAACCATTTTTAAACTTTAACTGCTCCACTCTAACATGTACTAGCAGCTACCCTACCCTTTTAAAAGCCTCTCTACCAATATAAGTCTGGGGGGGTGTATTTAACTTGTAGCGAATAACATTATTTTGCATCACTTGCAGTCTGTTTTTAAGTTTAACTGATAATCCACAGTACCAAGCAGAACATGCATAATCGAAATGACATTGAAGAAAGGTATTGTGTTTTAAGTTAAGTCATTGTCTGGGTTAACTTTTATTTATATATATATATATACACACAAATCAACTTCTATGTTTCTTTGGTAAAAGTTGGGAGTGTATGCATATATAGTATGTGTATGCGTATATATGTATAGATGTATGATTAGAAGTGCATAGGGGTGCAGATGCATGTGTATGTAATGTTTTTTGAATCTATTTTATTTTTATGTTTTGTTTATTCATTTCTATTTTCTAGTACTGTCAGTTATTAACGGCGTTAACGCAAACCCATTTTAACGGCGTCAATTTTACTATCACAAGATTAACGTTCGTTTTGGAGTAGCAAACTTTGTAGTTTTTAGTAATTAACTAGTAACGTTAGAAAAACTACAACACCACACCAGATCTAGCTAAACCGGAAACTAAAGAACAGGCATGCTGCTCCCGAGCCAGCCAAACAGTAGCAGGCTAACGTTACGTTTTGAGTGGATGGCGAGCACAAGACGCCGAAGTGGATGCCAATAAGATTCTGAATGGAAAGTTTACTTTTAAAAAGTTGAAAAATGGTTCCATTGACAATGCCAAAGTGATCTGTGTGTGTTTTGTGGTGTGGTGTGCTTGGCCACACAGCTGATGGCCAAGTACACAGCTGATGGCCAAACACACAGCTGATGGCCAAACACACAGCTGATGGCCAAACACACAGCTGATGGCCAAGCACACAGCTGATGGCCAAACACACAGCTGATGGCCAAGCACACAGCTGATGGCCAAACACACAGCTGATGGCCAAACACACAGCTGATGGCCAAACACACAGCTGATGCGTATGATAATGGTACTGCATTGTATGGTAATGTATTGTTAATTAAGTGAAGGAATTTCAATAAAAGTATATATAAAAAAGCATTGAAAGAGTGAATGTATTAACTATCTATGTTCATGGATAAACTGTTGGTTTTTCTCCAGCAGCAGAAAGCAGCAGAACACCAGCAAAGATAGAGATGATAGTCTGGGAACACAGAGTTCTAATTACCTGAGATCAGATGAGATTATTATTAGTCAGCAATTTACCGATTGTTGCAGAAAGAGTTGTTGCAGAAAGCTTCAGTCTGTCCTTCACTTCTCTGGTTTCATGCAATGAGAAAGATGAAATGGTTACCAAAACAAAGAGTAAACTCTGACACGATGCAAATCTGAAGAGTCTGCAGACAGAAAAATGAAATCATCTCGTGTCTTATATCGTCTGACAGAGAGAGGTTGTCTCGGAAGTTCATCACCATATATGGTGACCAATCTGCTCCAGGTTCAGGTCTTACACCCACAGATCACATATTCATACACACTTCACTGATGGTCAAAGGCAACCACAGGAAATCAAGAAGGAAAGTTAAGATGTTGTTTTCACACTTTGTTCTGATGCAGACGCTGACTGTAAATGATGACCTACAAGAACAGACAAACATTGAAAAATACTTTTGTTAATATCACAAAGTAGTCAGTTTACAGTCAGTTTACAGTGATGTTTGCATGCACTTTTGAGTGTGTGTGTCTGTGTAGGTCTCTCTGTGTGTGTGGGTTTGTGTGCGTGTGTGTCTCTCTCTATGTGTGTGTGTCTGTGTGAGTGTGTCTGTGGTTTCAGCCAGTTTTCCGCCAGTTTTTTCAGTCATAAAGTGTTCAGTCAGGATGTGATCCACCACAACTAGTTTCTCTTTGATAACCACAGAGCTGGTTCACACACCCCTCTCCCCCCCAAAACCTTTCTTCTGCCTTTCTGTTCTATCACATTCAGGGGCCTCATTTATAAATGTGGCATACGCACAAAAAAAGGCAGGAATTGCACGGGAAAATGTTCCCAGGGGGGTCGGGGGGTCAGGACCCCCCCCATCTAAGGGTTGTCCCCCCCTAGAAATATCATTAAAACAATGCTGTGTATTGTAAATAACATAATGATGTATACTTAAAATATCTGTGTAAGCAGTAAAACAATACAAACCCCCAAAAATGCTTTTTAAGTTTAGAAACATTTTGAGTCCCCCCTCCCTTGCCTCACAGTGGTTTGGTCCACTGCACTACGTTAGGAATCGGATCTGCGGTAGACTCACAGTCACATCGGGTTGTGACAGGAACGTAGTAAGTAGGCAGTTCAAGGCTGTTTTATTCACATTAAACATCGGATTAAGTTTTTCTTTTCTCGAATAGAAATGATGCTGAGTAATTAATGAATTACTCATGACAAAAAAGTTCGCTATGTTAGTGTAATATAATGGAACGTTACTTATAGCTTGTTGGATAGAAATGCAGCCACTAAAACTAACGTTACCACGGCGATAAGCCTAACGTTATGTTTGTGAACTGATATTAGGGTTAATATTGAAGATCTAGCTACAGTTGTGTTTTGCTCAATATGAAATTAAGTGGCTGATCAGTTAAATATATATCCTCTGTCCCAGACAAAACCTAATATTTATGTGGAGGACGCAAGATCATTTTATAATTATAATATGACTGTGTGGTGAATCTATGAATCTAACTCATATTTAGACATCTGACGTTAAAGATGTGTGTTGTTGTCCAGATAAAATGACAGAGAAAAAGAAAAACAGACATAAGATCCTTTTTCAGTAGCCTACACCAAAACACCTAGTAAAGAATGGGTGCTTATGGAAATACTAACGTCACTATGTCACAGGCAAAGGAGACAGAAAGAACTGAGGAACAGGGAGACCAGGGACAGTCAGGTGGAGAGTCTCAGGGAGACCAGGGACAGTCAGGTGGAGAGTCTCAGGTAGACCAGGGACTGTCAGGTGGAGAGGCTCAGGGAGACCAGGGACAGTCAGGTGGAGAGTCTCAGGTAGACCAGGGACCGTCAGGTGGAGAGTCTCAGGTAGACCAGGGACAGTCAGGTGGAGAGGCTCAGTCAGGTGGAGAGTCTCAGGTAGACCAGGGACAGTCAGGTGGAGAGTCTCAGGTAGACCAGGGACAGTCAGGTGTAGTCTGAGGTAGACCAGGGACAGTCAGGTGGAGAGTCTCAGGGAGACCAGGGACAGTCAGGTGGAGAGTCTCAGGTAGACCAGGGACAGTCAGGTGGAGAGGCTCAGGGAGACCAGGGACAGTCAGGCGGAGAGTCTCAGGTAGACCAGGGACAGTCAGGTGGAGAGGCTCAGGGAGACCAGGGACAGTCAGGTGGAGAGTCTCAGGTAGACCAGGGACAGTCAGGTGGAGAGGCTCAGGGAGACCAGGGACAGTCAGGTGGAGAGTCTCAGGTAGACTAGGGACAGTCAGGTGGAGAGTCTCAGGTAGACCAGGGACAGTCAGGTGGAGAGTCTCAGGGAGACCAGGGACAGTCAGGTGGAGAGTCTCAGGTAGACCAGGGACAGTCAGGTGTAGTCTCAGGTAGACCAGGGACAGTCAGGTGGAGAGGCTCAGGGAGACCAGGGACAGTCAGGTGGAGAGTCTCAGGGAGACCAGAGACAGTCAGGTGGACAGTCTCAGGGAGACCAGGGACAGTCAGGTGGAGAGTCTCAGGTAGACCAGGGACAGTCAGGTGGAGAGTCTCAGGGAGACCAGGGACAGTCAGGTGGAGAGTCTCAGAGAGACCAGGGACAGTCAGGTGGAGAGTCTCAGGTAGACCAGGGACAGTCAGGTGTAGTCTCAGGTAGACCAGGGACAGTCAGGTGGAGAGGCTCAGGGAGACCAGGGACAGTCAGGTGGAGAGTCTCAGGGAGACCAGAGACAGTCAGGTGGACAGTCTCAGGGAGACCAGGGACAGTCAGGTGGAGAGTCTCAGGTAGACCAGGGACAGTCAGGTGGAGAGTCTCAGGGAGACCAGGGACAGTCAGGTGAAGAGTCTCAGGTAGACCAGAGACAGTCAGGTGGAGAGTCTCAGAGAGACCAGGGACAGTCAGGTGGAGAGTCTCAGGGAGACCCGGGACAGTCAGGTGGAGAGTCTCAGGTAGACCAGGGACAGTCAGGTGTAGTCTCAGGGAGACCAGGACAGTCAGGTGGAGAGTCTCAGGGAGACCAGGGACAGTCAGGTGGAGAGTCTCAGGTAGACCAGGGACAGTCAGGTGGAGAGTCTCAGGGAGACCAGGGACAGTCAGGTGGAGAGTCTCAGGTAGACTAGGGACAGTCAGGTGGAGAGTCTCAGGGAGACCAGGTACAGTCAGGTGGAGAGTCTCAGGGAGACCAGGGACAGTCAGGTGGAGAGTCTCAGGTAGACCAGGGACAGTCAGGTGGAGAGGCTCAGGGAGACCAGGGACAGTCAGGTGGAGAGTCTCAGGTAGACCAGGGACAGTCAGGTGGAGAGGCTCAGGGAGACCAGGGACAGTCAGGCGGAGAGTCTCAGGTAGACCAGGGACAGTCAGGTGGAGAGGCTCAGGGAGACCAGGGACAGTCAGGTGGAGAGTCTCAGGTAGACCAGGGACAGTCAGGTGGAGAGTCTCAGGGAGACCAGGGACAGTCAGGTGGAGAGTCTCAGGTAGACCAGGGACAGTCAGGTGTAGTCTCAGGTAGACCAGGGACAGTCAGGTGGAGAGGCTCAGGGAGACCAGGGACAGTCAGGTGGAGAGTCTCAGGTAGACCAGGGACAGTCAGGTGGAGAGTCTCAGGGAGACCAGGGACAGTCAGGTGAAGAGTCTCAGGTAGACCAGAGACAGTCAGGTGGAGAGTCTCAGAGAGACCAGGGACAGTCAGGTGGAGAGTCTCAGGGAGACCCGGGACAGTCAGGTGGAGAGTCTCAGGTAGACCAGGGACAGTCAGGTGTAGTCTCAGGGAGACCAGGACAGTCAGGTGGAGAGTCTCAGGGAGACCAGGGACAGTCAGGTGGAGAGTCTCAGGTAAGTGTGTTGAGCTTAGTTCATATTTTTGGAGGTGTGTGGCTGTCAGGGTTAGCAGATGAGCTTTACCAGTGGTTCACTAATTTACATTATGATCAGCTAATTTAACAAGTATAAAAAATCATTGTATTTCTTTTATAAGGGGACACATTTTCAAAATTAGTCATTATGTTTTACGGTATTTTTGTGGCTTGATTATAAACTTAAAAATAAATACATGGTTTTAAAGAAGAATATTTCGGTCAATTTAGTCAGCTTTTCATTGAATCAAGAGAAACACTGAAAAGAAGGATAATGGTACAGTCTCCATGCTACACTAATGATAGTATTAAGACTTTCCTCTGTGAACACGTCCTCTACGAGTATAATTGATGCTGTATTATTTGTGTCCCCTTCAAAAATTGCTCTTCAGAAATTTTATGTTTATTGTCCCCCCCTACTGTTAGATCAAATTTACGCCCCTTGGTACTCTCTGACCCCGGCATACGCACAGAAACGGAGGAAATGAGAAACGGTGACACCGACGGGAGATGGATGAACATGTGAAACCAGGGCCGGCCTTAGACTTTTGGTGGCCCTAAGCAGGCTTTGGTTTGGGGACTCTCCACATTGGCACTAAACCACCTTGTGTATTGTAAATAGTTTAAGCACTCATAATGTACAAATACACATGTAAAGACTAACGTGAGACCTATTAGCAGCAACGCTATCTTTAAATAGATCGGCTCTGTTATGAGCTCTATTGTGGGACATTTCAAGAGCTCTTGGGGGCCCTCCGGTAGCCACGGGGCCCTAAGCAGCCGCTTAGGTTGCTTATGGGTCGGGCCGGCTCTGTGTGAAACTGAGAGCATTGTGTAAAATAAATCAAAATATTGCCTCTCATTGATGATATGAGGAATTCACAAAGCCATTCTTACAATTGATATCCTACACAAAGAGCTGTTTGATCGATCAAGATAAAACAAGATACTATCGTAAATTCTAATGAAGATCAATTTTCAAAAAGATTTCTGTAATTATATTGGCATTTTATGGAATTTATTCTCCTGAATAAAATGATAAACAGGACAAATAAACTGATGCTGTTTTTGATGCCTCTGTCTGGTCTGAACTAAGAAGTCTTATGATGGTAAAACTAGAAGCCCAGACTGGTCTAGAAAAAGCTGATAAAGATCTCCACGCTGCAGCTCTGACCATGTTCACAAGAGAGACTGAGGTCAGAGCAGAGGCCAGCGTGGGAAGGAAGCTCCATGGGACGCCACCCATAGGACCCTGAGGTGTTCTTTAGATAGGACACTAAAGGACACTGGGCCAAAGACTGTCTACAACAACAGACCAGCACCCTTCAGATAGGACACTAAAGGACACTGGGCCAGAGACTGTCTACAACAACAGACCAGCACCTTTCAGATAGGACACTAAAGGACACTGGGCCAAAGACTGTCTACAACAACAGACCAGCACCCTTCAGATAGAACACTAAAGGACACTGGGCCAAACACTGTCTACAACAACAGACCAGCACCCTTCAGATAGGACACTAAAGGACACTGGGCCAAAGACTGTCTACAACAACAGACCAGCACCCTTCAGATAGGACACTAAAGGACACTGGGCCAGAGACTGTCTACAACAACAGACCAGCACCCTTCAGATAGGACACTAAAGGACACTGGGCCAGAGACTGTCTACAACAACAGACCAGCACCCTTCAGATAGGACACTAAAGGACACTGGGCCAAAGACTGTCTACAACAACAGACCAGCACCCTTCAGATAGGACACTAAAGGACACTGGGCCAGAGACTGTCTACAACAACAGACCAGCACCCTTCAGATAGGACACTAAAGGACACTGGGCCAGAGACTGTCTACAACAACAGACCAGCACCCTTCAGATAGGACACTAAAGGACACTGGGCCAGAGACTGTCTACAACAACAGACCAGCACCCTTCAGATAGGACACTAAAGGACACTGGGCCAGAGACTGTCTACAACAACAGACCAGCACCCTTCAGATAGGACACTAAAGGACACTGGGCCAGAGACTGTCTACAACAACAGACCAGCACCCTTCAGATAGAACACTAAAGGACACTGGGCCAGAGACTGTGTAAAGGAACAACAGACCAGCACCCTTCAGATAGGACACTAAAGGACACTGGGCCAAAGACTGTCTACAACAACAGACCAGCACCCTTCAGATAGGACACTAAAGGACACTGGGCCAGAGACTGTCTACAACAACAGACCAGCACCCTTCAGATAGGACACTAAAGGACACTGGGCCAGAGACTGTCTACAACAACAGACCAGCACCCTTCAGATAGGACACTAAAGGACACTGGGCCAGAGACTGTCTACAACAACAGACCAGCACCCTTCAGATAGGACACTAAAGGACACTGGGCCAGAGACTGTCTACAACAACAGACCAGCACCCTTCAGATAGGACACTAAAGGACACTGGGCCAGAGACTGTCTACAACAACAGACCAGCACCCTTCAGATAGAACACTAAAGGACACTGGGCCAAAGACTGTCTACAACAACAGACCAGCACCCTTCAGATAGGACACTAAAGGACACTGGGCCAAAGACTGTCTACAACAACAGACCAGCACCCTTCAGATAGGACACTAAAGGACACTGGGCCAGAGACTGTATACAACAACAGACCAGCACCCTTCAGATAGGACACTAAAGGACACTGGGCCAAAGACTGTCTACAACAACAGACCAGCACCCTTCAGATAGGACACTAAAGGACACTGGGCCAAAGACTGTCTACAACAACAGACCAGCACCCTTCAGATAGGACACTAAAGGACACTGGGCCAAAGACTGTCTACAACAACAGACCAGCACCCTTCAGATAGGACACTAAAGGACACTGGGCCAGAGACTGTCTACAACAACAGACCAGCACCCTTCAGATAGGACACTAAAGGACACTGGGCCAGAGACTGTCTACAACAACAGACCAGCAGCTGGATAGAACACTAAAGGACACTGGGCCACTGACTGTCTACAACAACAGACCAGCACCCTTCAGATAGGACACTAAAGGACACTGGGCCAGAGACTGTCTACAACAACAGACCAGCAGCCATCAGGTGGACTGAAACGAGGGGGGGGGACCACAGGCTGCTCTGAGGAGGACGGTACTACACCCACAGCACACACATTCTGATAACACACACATACACTATTAGGAGAAGCTAAACTACTAGATCAACATATATTACCTCCAAAACAAGTATGCACCGCTTGTGTGCACCTATGTGAAGGATCACTTGCACCCATTCTAGAAAATTCCTCAATGTTGATTCAATTGCTGATTAAATTGTTGAATGTTAGAACATTGTCTCATATTGGTCATTATTACAGAGACTTATGAAGAGTCAGATTTAGTTCCATCATAGTGTCAACAAACGTTAGCTGACATTGTTGTTCAGTAGCTCAGAGATGATCAGATAATGTGATTACTGATTTATCCATGTCACATTCTCATTAGAGGCAGAGTCCCCCCTAAAGATCTGATCATAAGATCACCCCTGTTGAAAACTGTGACATTCTTTGCAAAAATAATGATAAATGAATAATTAAAAGGGGGAAATGTATTAATCTGTTATACTGCTGCTTAATCGTCTTATAAATCTGCAGTTTCTACTTGAATACAAATGTCTAGTCAGGATGTACTGATGCATGCTCTTTTGACCACATATAGTTTGTTCCTCTATGATAACCACAGCCCGCCCTCCCCCATCCCCCCCAACCAGGCCTTTTCCTGCCCAGCGACAGAAGAGCAAAAGTACCGTCTGCTTTCTCTTTGTTCATTCTCTCAGATTATTCTGGGATGTACTGAACCTTCTTTGCACAAAGAATAAAGACTTAAAAGACTTTGTTGACAGAAGCATTATTTCAGATCTCACATTCTATGTTTTAGAATTTCCACCACACTCATTAGAAAGCAATTCACTGTTATTCTCCATAATACCTCAACATATACTGTATATTTGGACATGTGTACAGGGTAAAATCCTACCTGTCACCCAGGTGGCTGCTACACATTGGTGGTGGTAAAGAGTAGCCACTTTGAAATTTAGCTGTTTTAATGAATACAAAAAAAACATTGGGTGACCCTCCCCTCAACAAAGAATAAAAAGACATGACCCTCCCCTATTTTCCTCCGGTGGTCCATTCCATAAATACTGAAAGGTCCCTTATTATTATAAATTAAGAAAGTAAATAAAACACATCTTGTAAAAAAAGCAAGGTTACTTTAAGATGCACTGGTGAGTTAAGAAATAGAAGTATACCATTTTTTATAACAAGGTTACCTGAACAGTAGCGTTAGGTTACTGGTAGTCTATATCAACAAGGTTACCTGAACAGTAGAGTTAGGTTACTGGTAGTCTATATCAACAAGGTTACCTGAACAGTAGCGTTAGGTTACTGGTAGTCTATATCAACAAGGTTACCTGAACAGTAGTGTTAGGTTACTTTTCACCAGGATGTCCCTGGGTTAACTGACTGCATATGTTGAGGATACAACATGCATTGTGTTAATGGGATGGCCTGAACACACAAATGTTGGGCTAGTTGTGTAATTGTGTGAAAATGTGTCTACAGATTGGACAAAAGGATGTTAGTGATTTGATAAACTGTAAACCTTTAAAGATATGAATTGGAACATTCTGGCATTTTGAACACACTACAGGAGAAGAGTTTTAAACATTTTAACTAACAGATATCAGCATCACAGCCCTCTGATTAATGACATTAACCTGTTGTCTTGGGGGTAAAATTTGACCATTTTTCAAAACGTTTCTATATCCGGAATTTGTGTTTCTGTCAACCAAATTGAGAAAACAAATAATGTGGATGGTTCCAACACTCTTCACAATGAAAATATATGATCAGTTGACTACTTAATTCAATTTTGGGTGTTTTATTCAATTTTATAGTATTTGAAAAAGAAAAAAAACCTAAAAGAAAAAAAAAAGAAAAGAATCGGAAAAGTGAAAAAAGTTTTAATTTTACATTTTCACCCAGAAAAACAAAAACTTGCTGACGGAAGGCAACTAGAGGGTTAAGACTAGTATTTTCTGTCCAACAGACAAATTGTAGTAACATGAATGTTTTCTGAAAACCAAGACATCTTATGGAAGATTAATAAAGGTAAAGTTGATGTTTCTGTCTGTTAGTGTCTCTCCTTAAAACAGCAGCATCATAACCATCAAACATTTAGAGATCAGAGCTGAAGATGAACAGATTATTTTAGTTAGTGCTCCACTTGTGTTCAGTCTGTTCTTGTTTCTGACAGAATATAAACTGTGTAAGAGAGTCAGGGCTCCATCTGGTGGCTCAATCCTCAACTCATCCTCAAACACATTTCTTTGTGTGTGTGTGTGTGTGTGTCTGTGTGTGTGTGTGTGTGTCTCTCTGTGTGTGCGTCTGTGTGTCTGTGGTAACCCTATGTTTTAACATTTTCATAAAAAACTTAAAGGGGCATTCATGAGGACAGCTACGTGTTCTCTTCCTTTTTTAGCTGCCATCATTACGACAACTACAGACATATTTTTGCTGAAAAAGTCGTCAATTAATATTCTGAACAATTTACTCGTTAAACCGGGGCTGCGGTCCAGTAGTCAGTTAAAAGCTGCTGCCATGATAAGAGCTGTTGGAATTGTGAAAGTGCCATAAGGCCATAAGGCCACAGGCGGTCAGTCTCTCAGTAGTCTCGTGCAGCAGTCCCAGCCTGACATTAACTTAAAGCCCAACCTATATAAATTATTGTGCATGCTATATTAAGCATTACTTACTGTTAAATGTTCACTTCATTAATGTATAACAATACTGAATAAACCTTAACTTAACAGTTATTAATGGTTTTTGTGACATACTGTAAAGTTGAGAACATATGCCATAACTAACACTTAATTAATGTGTAACAATACTTGCTAAACCATGATTAAACAGATATAATGCTCTGTGGAAGACTTATGTAAAGTTGAGAACATATGCACCTTAACTAATACTTAATTACTGTATAACAATACGGAATAAGCATTACTAAACCATAACTAAACAGGTGTTAATGCTCTTTGATAGACTTATTGTAAAGTTAAGAACACATGCACCTTAACTGACACTTGATGAATGCATAACAGTGCTGAATAAACATTACGTGAGCTTAAATTATAAGGTTCTATCTCCACTTTTGGCGAAATTGAGTTTTGACCTAATCTGATCCCTTAGGTGTTTATTAATGCCTGTGTAGTGTTATTTTTGTAACAAAATATTTTCTTAGTTAGTTATTAATAAAAAATAGGTTTCATCTCACAAAATAGCTGGGATGTAAAAACTTTGATGCTCAATATCTCAGAACTACCTAAGCGGAGATAAAACCTTATAATTCTAAGATCACGATTACTAAACAATGATTTACAAATTATTAGTACTCTTTGACTTAAACATTAACACAGCTTTTAAACATTAGTGAAACACTGTCAATGTGAAACCCTGTTATGGTTTCGGTGTTTTTGCTTGCTATTTTGTTTCCTTTCTAGTTTTCTGTATTTATCCTGTTTGCTTTATTCTGGACTGTGTATTTATGTTCTCTGTGTCTTCCTGTGTTCTCTGCTCTCCCTTGTGTTTAGTGTTGTCAAGTTTCTGTATTTAGTAGATTCCATGTCTTCTGTTAGTTGTTCCCGTTTCCTGTTTTATTTTGATATTCTGTTTTCTGTCATGTCTAGTTCTACTTCCTGTGTTTTCCCTCCTTTGTGATTGTCCTGCCCTGCCCTGATGTGCTTCACCTGTTGTCTCACCTGTTTCTGATTTGCCTGTCATGTATTTAGCCTCTGTGTTCCCTTTGTCTCTTGTCAGATCGTCTTGTGTGCTTGCCCATGTCTGGTGTTTGTTCCTTTGTGTGTTCTGTTTGCTCCTGCCGTCAGTGTTTTATATGTTTCCAGTCCTTGTACTGCCGCCCTTTGTTATATTAAATACCTCAGTTTGACCACCTCCTGCCTGCCTGCCTCCTCTCTGCATTTGGGTCCGAATTCCCTGCTCCCTCGTCACCAATCAAATCTTCATGACAACCTTCTGTTATGCACACACATTCAAAATGTAAACAAGGTTTTCATTTGATTCTGAGTTTGACTCAGTCAGTTCTCATCTTTCTTTCCACTGAAGACTCAGCACTATAACAGTTTGAGTCCTGTATGGAATTACACTGGATATTTTCCGCTCTTGTCATCTTCACTGTCATGTCTTCTTGATAGTTTTCCTCTCTTGAAACCTAACAAACCAAGTGGGATATATCAATTTCTTTTAAATGCATGCAAAAAGCTACAGATGCAAGAATTGATTGATGTTGATTGAGGCTACCCTCCCCAGCATGGATTGGAGCTCAGGTTATGGTTGCCTATGAGGTCACCCAGAGGAGCAACAAGTCTGAAAGAATTCCTAGCAAAGAAAATGAAGACTGTCCTTAAAAAGAGGTCCGCTGCAAGATCAACCAACATGGGAAGATATATATGCGATTGCATATAAAGTATGTATATTCAATACTTCTGTCTTTAACTTTGTCTCATTCTTTTTACCAATTTGTTGTTCAGAAAAAACATCCTGAAACACATTTGAATTTCCATGCAGTTTTGACATGCATACCCATGTTTAATGTTCACAGCTGCCTATGGAAATTTTGAGAACTATGGTTTTGCTTGTGGTGCTGCATGACGGAGACCCAGCTATTCGTTCCCTGGCTCTCCCACATGTCCACGTTTGTGGAGATAGTGAGAGAGGGGTCATTTCGGAAGGAAGCACACTTCCTCTGGCTTGACAGTAAGTTGAGTTTCTTTCCTTCTGCCCTCCTTCCTTCATTTTAGATGACATGCTGGCTTGCCCATTCTTACATTGCGGCGAGGTCATTACTAAGGCTTTGGTGAACTGTGTAGGATTCTCGTAGGGTACAGATTTGATCATTGGCAAATTATCAAAGATGTTTTATCAATATTAATAAAGTTATGAATATGGTTATTAATAACTTTATCAAATCGACAAACAATCAAAAACGGGCACCACCCTGCAAGTCAGGGACCAATAATCAAACTGTGGAACAGTCTCATTCTGTGGTAATCCTTTAAAAAGGAATTAAAGGAAGGGGTGAATCCAAGCACGGACCTGATTGACCAGCAATTATTACAACAAGTACACAAATAATCACAAGCAACTACTAATTAAGCATAATAAGATTTATTAACGTCACAATTATCGGTAGCTAATCAATAATCCTTCAATAATAAACTCATATACCTCTTTACAATATCACAACCAAAAACAAAGCAAAGCAGCATGGGACACGTCTGTGTCCGTGTGTGAGAATGTGTGAGAGAGAGAGTGAGTGAAAAGGGAGGGGCGGTGTCGATTGTGGTTCTAACACATCAAACAACTCCAAAATGGCTACTCCTGCACAAACTATTTAGCCTCAAGAGGGCGGTAGTGGTGCTGGGTGCAACGGGCAGGGGCTGAAGAAGCCGAGGGGTTGCTAGGCAGCCACGCTTAGCCGGTATGGTATGGTAGCTAGTTCCTGGGTTAGCTCTGTCCGAACATAAGCAGATTCCAAGTGTGAAGCTAGCCTGCAGCGTTAGCTCGGGAGCTCAGCGGCTAGCCTGTGTCGTGTGTGTGTGTGTGTGTTAGAGAGAGAAAGAAAGAGGAGAAGAGTAAAAGAAAAAAAGGGGGGGCACTCTGATCTTTAGTTATCGATAATGACCCAGTTCCCTCAGCCACTCAGGTCTGGGCTAGCGTGTAGTTTAGGACAGACTGAGACTTTGTTTTGCTGAGGAGAACGTCACTATAACTACTTCAATGACTAACAGCTGATTTTTGCGATTCTATCGCAGACAGTAACTAAACTCCTGAAAAATTGGTTTAAGCAATTAGCGATTACAGTTATACCCAGCTACTTAACACAACATAAATCAACAGTATAGTGATCAATTTATACATTCACAGCACAGATTAATAATCACATATGGACCAGTACATGATTAAATCAGATCACATTAATGGCAACAATGGTAGCTAACCCCTTTTGCTCATTAATAAACACACTACTTATCTCTGCCCAGGCGTAAAAGCTAACTTACGGTTGTGTTCAATCCGTTTGTTTCTGTCCAGAAATGAAAGCAGGCAGGTCCCCTAAGCTCGTCATGACCACGGACTTCCCTCCAAAAAAAGCAGCAAAGGGGCAAGTTTGAGTCGACTTTGAGAAGAAAAACGTTGTTTCCTTCTCACTGCAGATATGAAAAACACTTTGAATTGTGTTTTCAAGGATCCACAATCAAATCCACTTTCTCCAGAAAATGGAAGTTTAGCACAAAACTTGCGCGCCTCTTTCAACAACTGAGTTGCAAGTGAAAAAGACACGAGGGGTTTCCTAGGGTCAGGTTATTTATAGGTTAAAACCCACCTGCTGTGTTTATGGTCCCTTCTAGACAATAGGAAGACTCAAAACTCTTGAAAGGGTGAAAACTACACTTTTTGTAGTCATTTGACTTCCTGCCAGTTGTGAGGAGTTTCCCTTCTGGCTGGCATTTCGCTTTGTAGAGGTGTGAATTATCCCGGCTTTGGGGTTTACATGGAGCCAAGATTCCTTTGTCTTGGTCACATGTTCCCTTTGTCTCTGAGCACATGTGTGTCCTGTGTCCAGAGGTCAGTTTAATCGGAGGTCTTTTGGTTAAAATCAGATTTAACAAACTCTTGGTCTAACAGTCCCCCTTTTTTTGCTCTGAAGAGCGGTTGGTCCCATTCAGATCAAACCAAGGACCATACAGTTCATGGGAGAAAAGGTTAAACTGATATCAACATAGTCCATGCCTTCCTGGGAATGAGAGGCAGTGAGAGGCAAGTTCCTAATGTTCATATATTGACTGAGGCTACAGTGTCTGGAGCAGACAAAGATGAGGCAGTTGTCTGGGCAGACAAAATTCTAACAATAGCTAAACAACAAATGTTTAAACAAAACACAATCCTTAACATAATAGGTAAGCAATGAATTATCCTTGTACAATCATTGTAGTTATTTCAATATGACATTAACCCAAAATATAGTGAAACAAAAAACAAATGAAGGAAGATAGGAAAGGAAAGGTGAAGTAGTTAGGGGTTAACAGGTTCACTCCAGAAAAAGTGGGGTTCACCAGTGTATGTACATGTGACTGTGTGCATGTACCTGTGGACTGGTGCATGTATGTTGTTTAATGTCAAAACAAATACTCAATGCAGACTCTAGTCTGTATACATTCTAATCTTCTGATCGTGGGTAAATAAAATTAGATCCTATCTCTCATTCTTATGAGCTCGTACATTTTGAATTGCACTGCCAAGACTATCGTCAGATGTACCTGTGAAGATGGCACAATACGGTTAGTAGCTTAGTTATGGGTCTACAACAAGGCTTGAGTTTGTTGAAAGAGATTCCTTCTCTACCGATGCTTCGCATTAAATCTCGCTACTAGCACCTGGTTGTGTTTTCTGTGACACCCTGACAGTCTAAAGCATGCACTGGGTTCTTAAGGAACAGAATGGAACTAACAGTAAATGGTATCCTGAAAAGAATTTTACTACCGAGAAGCTCTCGTGGTTTGATTACCGTTTGAAAAGTTTTAGGATGGAGTGCATGTCAACAGGTGAGGTGAGACAGAAGCTATCCTAACACTCAACTGGTTTGAGTCTTATCCTCTTAAGGGAAAAACCTCCCTCCCCTTTCCAGGTGCAGAAGCTGCTCTTCTCCTGGGAGTGGGGACACATGGGGAGTTGGTGTGACTGAGCGTGTGGTTCAGGAGGCGGGACAGTGGTTGTCCGCGGCTGTGCAGTTGGGTGCTGAGAGGCATTCAGCCCACATGGTGTTGAGCTGCACGTGACGATCCAGGAGGTACTGGGTACCTCGCCCAGTTCTGGTAACTGGGCCGATCAAGTTACCTGGAGGGTGGGGCCATAAATGTATGACCCCCTTTCCTGGTGTACCAGAGAAGGCGCCTGCTCCAGCCACCTTGAGGAGAGTCTGCGGGGACTCTGAAAGAAGGCAGTGGTTTGCTGTGTAAAAGCTGGGCTGGCGGGTCAGGTGGGCGCAGAGTGATGGTGCAAGTCTGGCCTGACAGATTCTTTGGCCAAAGTGATATGGAGCCGTCTGTTGAAGTGGGCGCCATAAAGGGTTCACCTTTAACCATACAGGTGTGTACGGGTGCATCGCTGTTGTTCAGCGCAAAGGAAAGACCTGTGAGGTTGGAAAAGTCAAGGTTGCCAGACTACTTGGCGGCTGTGTGCTTTCGCCCGGCAAAGAAAAGTCAGAGCCAGGATCAGGCTCTGGAAGAATCATGGCCATTTGCTCATGAATAGCGGTGACTTGTCCGTCTGGGGCTGGCAGACTGCCTGCAGGATCAAGTGGCCTCAGGGTGTCGACCTGGGCCTGACTGTCCCCCGGTGGCTGTCAGCGAGTGGGCCCGGCATCAGTTGGTTGTGACCGCTGCCCAAGTCTTCTGTGTCACTCACACAGATGAGACCAGGATGCACCAGAGTCATCCTCTGGGGTGTGATGTCGACCAAAACTGGTTTTGTAATGGGCGGTTTATCAGGCAGGTAGCTGGAAATGCTACCACTGAATGCTACGTCTAGTACTGGTGTACTGAGGGGAAGCATTGGTTTAACAACTTCTGCAGAAGTGTTAGAATGTGTCTGACTTATTCTGGAGATGCAGTCCAACAGGGCTGGGGTGCTCACACCCCTTTTTCCCCTGCTGCGGTATCTGTGCCCGTGGTCGTTGTCCCTTAATGGGCAGGGTCTCCCAGGGCGTCAGGAGGGTTTGTGAGGCGCTAGGTGTCGTGGTTTCGGGGAGCACTCTGGGCTCCTTTGTTACCTCTCCTGGTCTAGTTCTGCTGATGACAAATCAGTTTCAGGCCCCCTTGAGGAGTCTGACAGTTCTGCTGGATACAGACCTTGTTTTGGGGGATGGACGTGTTGTCCGAGTCATCGGGAGCTCCCCTCCCCTTTAGCGGGGGAGTCCAGGCAGAGTGGCCTTTGAGGTATCCATTGCAGTGGGTGAAAGTTTGATCCACTCTTACCGCTGGGTTTGGAGGTTTTCTTCCTCTTTAATGAGTGGAGAAGTTATGGTTTCTTCAGGAAGTAGGATGTTGCAATCAGAAATTAGCTGGGGTGTCTCCCTTGCGGAGTGGAGCACCTGTTTCCAGCAAACGGCCCAATAGGAGGCTCTTGATAACTCACCTATGACCAGCTCTGACACCTCCTACTGGAGTTCACTGGGCTGCTAGCCGTGGTCTCTGGAGTAACCCGAAGTGACTGGAGGCTCCGAGGGGGCCAAGTAGGTTTCATCGGTCGGCTGGACCGTTGGATGTGGTAGGAGGGTCAGGCTCGGGGTCAAAAGGCAGCATCCGTGCTTCTTGGACGGGTGAAGGTGTCAACATACTTTTTCACCCGTTCCGTTGGGTCACACCGGTCACTCTGTCGTAGTTTGAGGTATCATGCAGCCAAGGCTCGATCAGATCATGTCTCTGGAGCCGTCGGGGTTTGTTCCAGAACAGGAGAATCATAGTCACTCAGTTTGAGGACGGCTCCTCCCCTTTGTCCAATGGGGATGGAGTCACAATCAAAAGCAGGATGGCGGAGCTTTGTGGCTCGCACTGTTTGTCAGTGGACGGAACTCTGATTCTACCCGTGTTCCACTGATGTTGCAAGACATTCCTCCTTTGGCAGGGTGGTAATCA
>NC_041336.1:2040628-2070828 GCF_004354835.1 Perca flavescens
ATGCAGACACACAGACGCACACACAAACACACACACACACACAAATACACACACACATACACCCACACACACACACAACACACACACACACACACAAACACACAGTTGCAGACACACACGCACACTGAAAAACACACACACACAGAGATACAGACATCCACACACGCACACACACAAAAGACACACAGATGCAGACACACACAGACACACAGACACACGCACACACAAAAGACACACAAACACACAGACAGACACACACACACACACACAGACACAAAGACACACACACACACATCCTCACACACACACACACAGACTGACACACACACACACACACAAACACACACACAGTTGCAGACACACACGCACACCGAAAAACACACACAAACAGATACAGACACACACACACACGCACACACACAAAAGACACACAGATGCAGACACACACACAGACAAACACACAAACAGACGCAGACACACACACACACACACAAACAAACACACACACACTCAGACTCACACAAACACACACATACACATACATACACACACACACACACACACAGACACAGAGGCAGACACACACACACAAAAACAAACACACACACACTCACAGACTCACACAAACAAATACACACATAAACACACAAAAACACACACAAGCACACACCCAGACGCAGACACACACACACACACACACACACAGACACACACACACACACACACAGACGCAGACACACACACACACACATATACACACGCACTCACACACAAAAACACACACACAGACGCAGTCACACTCACAAACACACACACACACACACACAGTTGCAGACACACGCACACACAAACACACACACACACACAGATACACAAATGCAGACACACACACACACACATACACCCACACACACACACAAACACACAGACGCAGTCACACAAACACACACACACACATACAAACACTCACACACAGAGTTGCAGACACACACGCACACAGAAAAACACACACAGAAAAACACACACACACACAAACACACACACAGATGCAGACACGCACACACACATGCACACACACAGACGCACAGACGCAGGCCCACACACACACACACACACACACACACAGACACACACACAAAAGACACACATTTGAATACTTTTATTTGGATCTGAAAGGCATCGCAAGATCCAAACACTATGAGAAGCGTCATTGACGAGGTGACGGGTCTACATGGACACGTACTTTCACAAGTCTGTCATTTATAATACTCAACACATCAAGGAGAAACAGAGCATCTCCGTCTCCATGGTTACATGCTCCCTATGATGGCGGAAACAGAGCAACATTTTGCAAGTCTTTTTGCCTCCTTTTTATGCAGCCCCCAGCTGCATCCCCTGACCACATTCTTATGGACATGTCCCAGACTTCCAGATACCAGAGTTATTAATTTACACTTGTATCCAAGTTGGTGAATAAGATTTACCAAAGATTGATATTTCAATAATTTGGAATAGTAGCACATGTCCATATACAGATCAAAACAGCAGCCCACCTCAAAGATACATACAGACTTCATAACCTCGTTCATGATTACAATGTCAGGATTGTTTGGGATGTTTTTGAAGTAGTCACTGTCACATGGGTTGTGATGGAACCAGTTTAGTTTTACAGTGCTGTGCTTGTAGATCTTGTTATCATGTCCATAGTTTATCTTTTGCCACCAGATCAACCAGCCGGTCATGTCTGGCCACATACACTCCTTTATAGTTGTAACATCCGTTTAGTATGTGTGCTAAACGGATACTCAGACGCAAACACACACACACACACACACACACACACACACACACACACACACACTCAGACACACACACACACACACACACAGACTGACACACCCACATACACACACATAGATGCAGACAAACACACACACACACACACACCCACACACACACACATACAAACACACATACACACAAACACACAAACATACACACACACACACACAGACACTCAGACACACACACACACACCCTCACACACACAGACTTTACACACACACACACACACATAGATGCAGACAAACACACACACACACACACACACACACACACAAACACATGTACACACACATACACACACAGACATACACAAAAAAACACACACAGACGCAGACACACACAGAAATACACAGATGCAGACACACATAAACACAAACACACATACACAGACACACACACATACACACACAAAAAAACAAACACACAGACACACACACACACACACACAAAAACAAACACAAACACACAGACACACACATACACACACACAAAAAAACAAACACAAACACAGACACACACAAACACACATACACAGACACAAAAAACAAACACAGACACACACACACACAGAGACACACACACAGACACACACAAACACACAGTTACACAAAACACACACACACACACACACACAGTTACACAAAAACACACACGTGTCTTTGATTGTGTTAGGACAACAGTCTCTGACACATCTTTCCCTCCTCAGATATGAGGAAGTCTCACAACTTGTAACAGTTGAGATGTTAACTGTGTCTTCCAAAGAACATTCCTTCACAAACACACACACACAGACATCCCCCCCACACACACGCACACACACACATACATCCCCCCCCCCACACACACACACACACACACACACACACACACACAATGCGAGTATTTTCTCCTTTTGAAATCTCTGTTCTATGACGTAATGTGTGTTTATGTTTTGATCTGTGTGTTGTTATCATCGGCCCAGTTTGACAGGCAGGCCGGGTTGCCAGATATACCTGTAAACACGTAAACCCAGCACGCTGCAGCTGTAACGGTAGTACAGCCATGAAACAAACAAACAGGATCAACGGAGACAGATTCTACCCGACCTAAAAAAAACAGCATGTTTCTAACAGTTGCGTGACCAGAGACGTAACAACCCCCTGGTAAATATTGGAGATGTATTTGAAAGATGCAAAGTTGGCTTATTTTCTCCTGTACAGGTAGCTAAGGATTAGCTTTATGCTAATTCGTCATTGAACATTCAATTATATACTGTAGCCAGAGTACCCGAGTTGGTTACTCGCAAAAACAATTGAGACACAGCCAGTAAAGTGATACTGACTGGTCCTGGCTAACGCCGCCATGCTAACCCTGCTAATTGCTAACGTTACCAGGGGACCAAGCAAGCAGGCCACGGCTGTTTACAACGTGTAGCCTGTTCAGCGGCCATATAGCCGACAACGGTGAATTATTTTAAGCCAAGAGAGGGGGGGTGTAAGTCAGGAAGAGAGGACCGTGAGTTTAGTGTGTTTACCGATTGTTGCCGTAATTCTAAGCCAATGAAGTGTGTTCAGTCGGGTGGAGAGGACAGCGAGGTTGTTGTGTTTTTAGCAGTTCTCACCACAATTATAAGCCGAGGAAGTGTGCCTGTCCGTCGGGTACAGAGCTCCGCATGAGCACGGGCTTCTATGACTGTCAATATAGCCAGCATCTACCGTTAGCTACTCCGCTGTGCTGTGGAGTAATGTCTGGCTATGTGAGACTAGCATCTACCGTTAGCTACTCCGCTGTGCTGTGGAGTAATGTCTGGCTATGTGAGACTAGCATCTACCGTTAGCTACTCCGCTGTGCTGTGGAGTAATGTCTGGCTATGTGAGACTAGCATCTACCGTTAGCTACTCCGCTGTGCTGTGGAGTAATGTCTGGCTATGTGAGACTAGCATCTACCGTTAGCTACTCCGCTGTGCTGTGGAGTAATGTCTGGCTATGTGAGACTAGCATCTACCGTTAGCTACTCCGCTGTGCTGTGGAGTAATGTCTGGCTATGTGAGAAAAGCGTCTAGCAACATTGTTGTGAATGCTGCGTCTCAGCCTGGCAACCAACGTGAACTTGGAGTCTGGGGAGACGACTCTCTCCAGTATTTTGAATTTGTATTGCAGTAACTATTTTAAACACTATTTGTCAGTACTGCATATTGCACCTTTAATATTGCCCAAGTTGTAATAGTGCTTATGTGCCAGCTGATAGCAACCTATCAATAATGTATAATCTTATATCAATAATAAGCTATAATATAACAACAAGACTATCAAAACATTGCTATGATGCAGATGCACGTAATGACACATCACTCGTGTAGATATTCATCAAATTCAATTGAATTTGACTTTTTCCATAAGTAATTTGCATTCAATATTACTTAATATGCATAAATACGTGTGGATGGAAACATGGGGAGCGATGACACAAGGAGATTCTAATCCGAAAAACAAGAGAGTCTAGTTCTGAGAAATAGGAACTTGGGTTGTCTGGCGCATCTAGATAAGATTATATCAGATTCACAGCAGAGTAACTGTGCCAATATTGTTCCTAAACATGAAACACAACTTTCAGCTGCATTACAACACTTCTGGCATTGCCAGATCTTCATCCACAGTGCTGCGGTGGAAGGTCTGACTAGTCCACACAGCATTCTGGGATGGGAAGAAAACGTGCTCTGGTTTATTGGAATTTCTTTTAACCAATAAATTGTTTTGGGCGGTGCTAAGTTCCAGACGGAGCCACGGTGCCTCTGCTAAATAGTCTCAGGAAGGAACTTGTTTTGGTGGATGATGTGGACGTTCAAAAGTAGTTTTAGTCGTGCAACAGAAAACTCCGATTGGACAGATAGTCTAGCTAGCTGTCTGGATTTACCCTGCAGAGATCTGAGGAGCAGTTAACCATAGTCCTCACAAATCCACCGGAGGTTAGAACACCAACACAGAGACAGAGGAAGGGGAGGACATCCGGGGGAAATGAGGGACATCTGGCGGCACCGGAGCAATCCCGGAAGTGAAACATGATCGATACAGACTAACCCAAATGTAGCATATCTTAACTATAAACCACATACGTTATGCGTTTGACTCTGAGGTAGAGTGGTCACCCCATCACCTCACCTGGGTACTACTACTTAATTACGTAGCATGAGTTGGTAAGATGGAAATCCCTCCCCAAGCTCCAGCTTTGGTACCTGACAGGGGGAAGAGCTCCTGGCGCTCCCTGAATCTTTTAGCTCGACTTTACTGTCTTTGAGAAGTTGTAGCGAGCTCTGTTATAAAGCCAGAAAGAAGATAAAGTGGACATAGGAATCATATGAAAATAATGATTCCATTTAGTTCCAACCATGTCATGCTATAGCTCGTTGGGAGGGAGGTTAAAGGAACACGCCGACTTATTGGGAATTTATCTTATTCACTGTAACCCCCAGAGTTAGACTAGTCCATACATACCCTTCTCATCTCTTATTGGGACTTTATCTTATTCACTGTAACCCCCAGAGTTAGACTAGTCCATACATACCCTTCTCATCTCTTATTGGGACTTTATCTTATTCACTGTAACCCCCAGAGTTAGACTAGTCCATACATACCCTTCTCATCTCCGTGCGTGCTGTAATGCTGTCTGATGGCTCCAGCGGCATCAGGCCAGCACAGAACATGCAGGTGAATGGTTCCAGTAATCCTACTGCTCCCAATAAGTGACAAAATAACTCCAACATGTTCCTATTTAAGTGTTGTGATTTATAGAGTCACAGCGTGTACAAAAAACAACGTAACATGAGACACAGCCATCTTCTAAGAGTAAACAAACCAGGAACTATATTCTCAGGCGGAAGAATATAGTACTTGGGCGGAGTGATATGCTCGCAGCAAGCCTGTCTGAGAATATAGTTCCTGGTTTGTTTACTGTTAGAAGATGGCTGTGTCTCATGTTACGTTGTTTTTTGTACACGCCAGACTTCTACAAATCACAACATGTAAATAGGAACATGTTGGCGTTATTTTGTCACTTTTGTCACAATTGGGAGCAGTAGGCTAGTTGGAACCAGTTACCTGCAGGATCTGTGCTAAGCTAAGCTAATGCTGGAGCCGTCAGACAGCGTTACAGCACGCACAGAGAGTTCCTTTAAATAACGCTCCAAAGTTAGGCTAAATCTTGTAGAGGGACAAACTTGGTATTAAAAATGGTTAAGTTTAGGGTTAGAGGTTTGTTGACCTCTGACCCCAAGATATCTGAATGACAATGGTTGTCTGGGTACCAAGGAGTTTCCTCTAAACAGACCAGCACACATTATGACAATCAAATGCAGTTTTCCTTCATCAACCATCATGTTTAGGCTGGTTCAGTTCCAGACTCCTCCTCATGTCAGAGGGTCCCTGAGAAGGACCCTGGTGCTGTCCCCAGATGTTGTCAGCTGTCTGCTGCTCCTAACAATAAAGTTTATTTGTTTACATAACAGTAACTAAGTATAGTATCTTTTGGGTTTAATACGGCAATATGTGCAGTTTCTAGTTAGAGCATAATGTAGGTGTTTAGTGTCTAATTAACTGTCTACTTAAGATCACATTATTTCTAATGGTCTTATTAGGTCATATTAATGTTCTGTAAAATAAAGTGTGATGAAAGATTCTTATCAGAAGATCGTCTCAAGTTGTGAGAAACAGGAAGTTGAGTTGTCTGTTTACCATATATGGAGATGATATTCAGCTGTTTGTTTCAGAGACAACCCCTCTCTGTGGGAGGATATAAGATTGCAGATTATTTCCTTTCTCTATCTGAACATTCTTCAGATTTGCATCGTGTCAGAGTTCTGCTCTTCTTCTTCATCTTCAGACTTTGTGCAGTTTAGATTTTAACATTCAATCCTTTTTATTGAAAACAAAGTGACCAAAGGACAGCAGCTCCTTCGCACCTTTCTCCACCAACTCTAAAGTAAGACAAAACGCTGACTCTGGCTCCTAATATTACTTTTTGTTTTTGATGTTTTTGTCAACTTGTTTGTTGACTTTTCAGTCACTCAAAATTCTTGTAATTTTTTCCGACGTATTCTTCAACGTTTGTAATTTTTTTGTTTGTCACTCTTCGACATTTTTGTTGACGTTTTTAGTTGCATTGTTTACACTTTGTTGCCCCTTTCTAAAGAACCTTTAAGTTACCATAAATGTGATGTAAATATAATTCAAATCACGTACAATTATGTTCTATTCTTGACCCTTTTGATACTTTTTTCGGGGCTATTTTTACCCATTTTTTGGCCCTTCTTTGACATTTCATTTTTTGACACTTTTTCTTGCTGCTTTTTGACAAGTTTTATCATCACTTTTTAACTGTGATGTAACATAGTGTGTTTGTTATCATGTGATATTCCAGGTATCCCTCCTGCTCCTGACACTAGAACTCATCTCTCTCCTGTCATTCAGGTAAATATACTTTATTAAACATTTGTGTGTGTGTGTGTGTGTGTGTGTGTGTGTGTGTGTGTGTGTGACACACACACACACACACACACACACACAGACACAATCACAAACACGTGTCTTTGTGTTGGGACAACAGGTCCTGCCACATTTTCCCCTTCTCAGGTGTGAGGAAATCTCACAACTTATGTGACAGTTGAGCTCGGGTTTAATATTTTTCTCGAAAATGAGATGAATCAGATCCCGAGAAATAGACAGCCCATATTCCGGGAATCCCGAGAAATGGCTGTTTTTTTTGGTTTTTTCTTTTAGCCCAAGTACTGTATCGATATCATTCAAATATGCGTTCCCAAAATCCCAAACTGACATTTTTTATATTATTTGTATCATTTTTAGGACTAAAGAACACAGTTTATGTCCATCAACACAGTTTGCAATGATCAATTCTGCTGCGTGATCAAGTGAGCTGCGTGCTGCAGCGTGACATCTGCTGCAGCGCTAATTATGAAATGCCAGGTGGAATGTCTGGGACTTGTCTTCTGAAAATCTAGGCAACCCTTATATAATCAATGTTTTATAGAAATCTATTATACAAACTAACGAAATATGCTTAAGTAAACCACTGAATGATTTCTAAACCATTACGTTATCGAAATCCTTTCTGTGCCTGTTGAGGATGTGTAAGAGGCTGCAAACGGGAATAATCACTCGAAGTTAACCAAATACAAATACACCTTATAAACCGGTCACACAACTTGCACTGAGCTGTTTCATTGTCCGGTCTTTCAAAATGTCTCAAACAAAGCTGGCCGCAGACATCATTAACGGAGTTAGGTAGCCCAGCTGCGTAGTGCTTCCTGCGTAACAAACTTCTTCTTCTTCTTTAATGAATGAATGTATTGAGCCTGTGTAATGATTTAGGGAGCCTGTATTACCGTAGCTACCGTCGCCTGCATCAACGTTACCGTATGAGAATAATAGACACGCACTCCTTGCCTTTTTTATTTTATTTTATTTCCCGTTTCCTGTCATATCATATCCCGTTTTGATCAGATTTCCCGGGAATCCCGTTTCCCGGGATTAAACCCTAGTTGAGACTTGTTGTTATTCTCTCTTTTCCAAAAATAGAAAACATATAAATCACCACATGAACACATCCCCCCCCTTCGTCATCACCACCCACCCAGACACAAATCACTCACACACACACACACACACACACACACACACACACACACACACAAAAACACACACACACACAGAGGCAGACACACACAATCACAACCGAGTGTCTTTGTGTTGGGACAACAGGTACTGCCACATTTTTCCCATCATCAGGTATGAGGAAATCTCACAACTTACTGTATGTAACAGTTGGGACGTGTTGTTATTCTCTGAGGTAAACTGTCTTTTCCAAAAAAACATTCCCTCACACACACACACACACACACACACACACACACATCCATCAATCCATCTTCGTCCGCTTATCCAGGGTCGGGTGGCAGGCGAAGCAGCTCCAGCAGGCGACCCCATACTTCCCTTTCCCCGAGCCACATGAACCTGCTCAGACTGGGGGACCCCATGGCGTTCCCGGGCTAGATTCGAGAAATAATCCCTCCACCTAGTCCTGGGTCTTCCCGGAGGCCTCCTCCCAGCTGCACTTCCCTTCACTGTGATGCTGTGTGGTCCGCCGGAGGTGTGAGTTGAAAGTCTGTCGGACAGGGGCCTCCTCCAGACGTTCCCAATTTACCCGCACTACCCGTTTGGGCTTACCAGGTCTGTCCAGAGTCTTCCCCCACCCTCTGACCCAACTCACCACCAGATGGTGATCGGTTGACAGCTCTGCCCCTCTCTTCACCCGAGTGTCCAAAACATACGGCCTCAGATCAGATGAAACGATTATGAAATCGATCATTGACCTTCGGCCTAGGGTGCTCTTGTACCAGGTACACTTATGAGCATCCCTATGTTCGAACATGGTGTTCGTTATAGACAATCCATGACTAGCACAGAAGTCCAACAACAAACAACCACTCTGGTTTAGATCAGGGAGGCCGTTCCTCCCAATCACGCCTCTCCAGGTGTCTCCATCATCGCCCACGTGTGCGTTGAAGTCCCCCAGCAGAACAATGGAGTCCCCCACTGGTGCCCCATGCAGGACTCCACTCAAGGTCTCCAAGAAGGCCAAATACTCACAGTTTTTGTTTGGTGCATATGCACCAATTATATCTGCAATCATTCTTATTCTGGCTGCATCAGGACTTTATGGATTTCTTCTGCAGAAAGATTTAGATTATACTCCTGATGTTGTTCAACAAGTTCTTACTTTATAAAAACTAAAGACATACGCTATGTTAGCAAGGGAATAGATGTTAGATATGTCAGAGTAAAGTCTCTAACAGCTTTTATATGATAGTATAAAGATATGTTATGTATTTATATGATACTAGAAAATGCATTTCCTGCAGAAAATGTGTGTGAATGCTGAATAGCTAAATTGCTAAAGCTAAACTGGGTGAATAGCTTAAATCCTTAAGAAGTTGAAGTAGTGAGAATAGTTGGAAAAGTATGAATGGTTTTAATAAACTTGAATTTCATTGACAAGTTGAATAATACCACTAATGTAAAAAAGATGTGGAATAATTAAATTGTTTTTTTGAAAAGCTAATGCTAAAGCTTAACTGGATTTCTGGTTAAAATGTGTAAGAAGAAAGTGAAGTAGTAAGAAATGTGGAAAAGTGATAATTGTTCAAATTAATATAATTGTCTTTAAAAAGTTGAATAATAGCTTTATTCTATGAAACAGTGGCACAGCTGTTGTAAGTGATTGACATCCTTTCGGCACACCGTGGCATCACAGTGGTAAACGTCCGCAGACGGCGTAGCACAGACCTCTCTTTTATTTTACAATGAGTGGTGAAGACAACAGCAACGGCCATCTTTACTTTAAATGAAATCAAACAAAAAGAAATGTTCTCACCTCGTCTTCAAATATATAAAAAATCTATAGAGTAAATTACTTCCTTTTCCAGCTGATGCAATAAATATGCAGATGAGTAATCATAATGTAATCACTGACGAACCATCATCAAATAGCTTTATTTTCTCTCTCTCTACTGTACAATGACAATTTCAAGTAGCTACATAGCAGTTCTGCTGGTATACAGCTGGACAGTAGTGTGTGTCCAGCATGTCTTTGGCTGTCCTGTATAAATAAAGGCCCAAAAATGGCCAAAAAAATTATCTTACCAATGCTGCATTAAATTTAAGGGTTTGCAGTGGTGGTGTAACTGGGGATTAATATGCTTAATATTTGAAAAAAGTATAAATAGTAGAACAAAAGTTGAAGAGGAGCACACGTGCTGAAAGAGCTGAACATTTTAATAGTTGAATGGTTTTTGTAGCTGAATGAATGCAGAAGTAACAGAAAAATTATCTTACCAATGCTGCATTAAATTTAAGGGTTTGCAGTGGTGGTGTAACTGGGGATTATGTTCTTTCTCGTTGGGGCATTTTGGGGGAATAAATCTGCTTTTGCTTCAGCATTATTCATGCTTTGTGTGGGACAGATGACCGAAAAATCCACACAATCCATCCACACAATAAATATATAAGATGATACAAGATCATAATGCATATGCTCCAAAGCAGACTGGACCTGGCAGACAATTTAACGCTTAATTTCATGCATTTCAGCTTCTCTTTCATAATGCTCAGATGTAAGCACTGTATTTAATCCCTTTCAATATCTCTTTAACTCAGCTTTTTTATCACATATTTTATAATGTTACAGAATGTCTGATTATTACACTTCAGACCAGTTTAAATCAAAATAAGTGTTTGTTTCCTCTATGTTTTGTATGCATCCATCAGGTAGTATGAGACAATTACAACAGTACATTTCACACAAACACCCCCCCTCACCTTTGCAGCTATATTGGAGGCTGGGACAAAGGCAGCAGACGTCAACCTAACTCAGCTCACAGAGAGGAGGGCTATATACACTTACAAGGTGAGGATGACATCCACGGCAGATCAGCTGGCCCGTCAGCAGGACAGGGAACAAGGCATTGGCACAAACGAGAAAACAGTGAAGTTCTCCCAGCAGGATTATGAGACTCTGCGCCAGCAGTGTTTGAAGAGTGGACGCCTGTTTGAGGACAACTGCTTTCCAGCTGAGCCCACATCACTGGGCTACAATGAGCTGGGACCAAACTCCTCCAAAACCAAGGGGGTTGTTTGGAAAAGGCCAAAGGTAGGAAGCCTCTAACAAAAAACACATAGCAATGAAAACTAACCAAACAAAAAAGGTTAAATGATCCTATGGTTGGTGAGCTTGTCACTGACTTGACATTAAGTATTGTATTTCTTTCATTTACTGAATTATGAATATTTAATCTTTTAAACTAAGATTTTAAAAAGCAGAAGTAAAAAACAATATACAGTATATAAAAAAAGAGAAGCTGTACCTCGTTACTTTCTGCATCGCGATCAGAACACTTGAAAGCCACAGAAGTTTAAACCTAAGCCTCATACTGTATTACTATTCACCAAAGTAATAATCTCTCGGAGAGAATTTACCTAAATGTGTTGAATCATGTGCTTATGAATTATTTTCATAGGGGTTTTCTTTACTTGCAGCGCAGTCATCAGATCTAAATCATTAAACTGTATTTCCTCCTATTGTCTCTGTAGTGTGATACTGGAAAATCGAAAGAAAGATTTCTCAAAACTGCTCTAAAATATTCAACTGTTTGATTGTTTGGTTCTCTATATAGGAGCTGTGCTCAAACCCAAAGTTCATTGTTGATGGAGCCACAAGGATGGACATTTGCCAAGGAGCTCTGGGTAAGTGAGGGGAAATAATGAATGGATGGATGAATGGATTGATGGATGGATGGATGGATGGATGATGGGATGTTTTGGATTTTCGAAGGGAACCACAAACATCCCTGGTCTATACCCCTCCACCCATTCTGCCATTAAGCTTGTGGTGGTTTGTGGTCACATGCTGTTTAAAGCATCTGCTGCATTGCGGTGAATGCCGCATATTGTTCAATCTCAGAGCATCTCTGATTTTACTGTGTAGGTGACTGTTGGCTTATGGCTGCAATAGCCAGTCTGACTCTAGACCAGGATATCCTGGCTCGCGTGGTGCCCCAGGAACAGAGTTTTACTAAAGGTTACGCTGGGATATTTCACTTCCAGGTCAGACAAATGCCCTTCTTATCTGACTACTAACGTTTCTCCTGCCATGTCCGACAATAAAATGATGGCTCATGGTAATAGGGTAAAAAAAAACAATGAAATAGTGTACTTTTGTGTTTGGTACTAAGTTATATAAGTTGCCCTATATTGCCATGATGTGACATGCAGAGTATAGAACATATTATTCAAGGATCACACAATTGTCTTGCTCATGAGTCATAGAAGTATTTGACGTTGAGTTTACTGATGGTAATATTTTCTTCTCAGATCTGGCAGTTTGGTGAGTGGGTGGATGTGGTAATCGATGACCGTTTACCAACGAGAAATGGAAAGCTGCTGTTCGTTCACTCAGCGGAGGGCTTAGAGTTTTGGAGCGCACTGCTGGAGAAGGCCTACGCCAAGTATGGATCGTTCTTTTTTTGCTTCATCCAAACGTTAATCCAGTGAACATGTACAATATATAGTTGGTAAATCTGGTCACATCCCCCTGTGTCTGACAGGTTGTATGGCAGCTATGAGGCCCTGACAGGAGGATTCCCTACTGAGGGGTTTGAGGATTTCACAGGAGGGATTGCAGAAGTATACACCTTAGACAAAGCTCCACCGAATCTCTTCCAACTCATGCAGAAGGCCCTGAGACTGGGTTCACTGCTTGGTTGCTTTATCATTCAAGTAGGTCTTATTTTCTTACTAATTTGCTTATTTTCATACGGATTTGCATGCTTACCTGCAAGCTCACACACCAACAGAAGTACTCATGTCATCAGATTGAAGTGCTGTTCTTGGTGTTTTCAGAAGACCGATGCCGAGACAGAGGCAGTTACAGATCTCAAACTTGTCAAGGGACATGCATACTCAGTCACTGGTGCAGAGGAGGTATATGATTATCTATACTGTCGATATTATGTTGTTTTTTTCAACTGCATGCAAATTACATTGCCTGCTGTTGCTCTCTCCCAGGTTCATTTCCAAGGTAAGCCGGTTCAGCTGGTTCGCATCAGGAACCCATGGGGTCACAAGGAGTGGACTGGGCCTTGGAGTGATAAGTAAATAATCACGTTCTAGATCCTTTAACCATCAGCTACCATTAGTTATTTACATGATTATCCTAAAAGCATGATTTAAAAAAAAAAATCACAATTAGGTCCAGTGAATGGAACCATGTCAGCAAAGATGAGAAATCAAAGTTGAACCATGCTGCAGATGATGGAGAATTCTGGTAAATCTATAGGCTTTAACCATTCATTTCAATGAGAATAAATGTAATATTTTACTTATTTTCACCATCACCAAAGGAACTATTTAGGCTCAGACTAGGACAAGGGATGGACACAATGTTCTTTGTTGAGAAATGTGTTTCTCTCCTCAGGATGTCCTATTCAGACTTTATCAAGCAGTTCCCCAGGCTGGAGATCTGTAACTTGACCCCAGACACGCTCCTGAGTAATAAAGTGGCCCACTGGAAGCATTACCAGTATGAAGGGACATGGAGGGTGGGCTCTACTGCAGGTGGCTGCCGCAATTTCTCAGGTAACGGGGAAACCATATGTAACTCTGAGCAAGAAGTTCTGTTACACTTCATATAAATAATTACACTTTTGTCTGTTCCAGACACATTCTCGTCCAACCCTCAGTTTGTGGTGCGCCTGGAGGATTTGGATGATGATCCCCTGGATGGGAAGGATGGATGTACCTTTCTGGTTGGGCTCATGCAAAAGGATGGGCGACAGCAGAAGAGGCTCGGCCGCAACCTTGAGTGCATTGGCTTTTACATTTATAAGGTACCTCAGAATAATTTGATGTTTCATTATCATGAAATTGGAGCTCTGTATTTGACTGATTTTTAAACAAAATAATTCTTCTGTTTCCTTTTAACAGGTCCCAGATCAGGTCTGTGTTTGATATATCTCTTACTTGAAAAATTTGAAATGCAAAACACAAGTGTCACAGTATTGCTTAATTGCATTGCGATTTTCTGGGTGGCTTTTTGACGTTTCATTTATAAAAGGCCTTTTCTCCTGTTACTCTTCAGTACAAAGGCCAACGCAATGTTCACCTGGGTCCAGATGTCCTGCTGAGGCAGAGACCTGTGGCCAAGAGCTCCTTCACGAACGCACGGGAAGTGTGCAACCGCTTTAAACTTCCTCCAGGAGAATATGTCATTGTTCCCTCGACCTATGAGCCTGACAAGAATGGCAGCTTCCTTCTCAGGGTGTTCTCTGAGAAACATGCTGCAGCCAGGTATTGTGTTACAGTAACACAGAGACTGATTGATGTCTGCAGGCTAATGTAGATCTCAGAGCTTTGCTGTAATACAGCCATCTAGTGGACAAAGCTCAGAGGCCAGCTCCTTCTTTGGTCACAGAAAAGTCTTAAATTCACAGTCAAAACTTACTGTTAATGTTATTTTCTTTCATGCCAACAGAGTGTGTTCAAGCTATGCATTTATTTTTTCAGTCCACTGGAGTTTCAATGCACATTTTCTTCTGTCTCTCTACCAGAAATGTTTAAGACTCTGGAGAGAGCGGACAAAGGGAAGATTGAGCTGGATATGCAACAGGTGTGTAAAACAATAACATAAGCTGCTGGTCTGTCAGCACTTCTAGTTTAGACAGCTTGCTGTATAATGTTGTTTCCTCTTACAGTGGCTGTGCCTGGCGATCTTCTGACTCTGGAGACAAGACAAGCGAGATGATACATGCTTTTATTTATCGGATTAACAATACATTTATTGAATTCACAAAAAAATCACATTTATTTTTTACAAACTAAGTATACTCAATGACAGTTCACATGCATTCTATAAGTTCCAAATGCTTGAACATGGCTAAAATGTGTTTGTAAATTTGAATCATATTTGCTGAACATATACATGGGGACATGTTGTATCACTCACATGTATTATTCCATTTTTTAAATCTTTTTTGTGTGCAGCTGGAACAATTCTGTCTTATTAGTTGTTGTTTTTGCTCTTTTAGCTGTTGCAAAACTTCTGTGAAATGAAAGAAAGTAAAGAAACTAACAAACTATGGCCTCTGGACTATCAGACTATAATTTATAAAACCTTGCACAGATCATATGACAGACACATATGGTTAAAATAGTCAGAGATGAAATAGTTTTCACTGTTCATGATGTGGGGGAGAGATTATTGCAGAAATGCAATTGCAGTAACTATGGTGTTAAGTAGGACCAAATGAAGTATAAATATAATTGTGATTTCATTCCACCAATCTAATCTTTTGTGGACCAGCACACGTTTCACATTCATCCATCTGGGCCAATCACGGGCCACCAATCACAGCCAGAGGCAGAGTAATGAGACAGGTGAGCAAGAGCTCATGTTTGGCATGAACAATAAAGGGTGTGAAGACAGTGGAGCTGCACATACACACACACACACACACACACACACACACACACACACACATACACACACGAGACAGTCGTAAATAGACATAAAGTCTTAATCTTTTAAAACGTCCGGCATTGCAGCTAAACTTCAGCCCAGCTGAGAGAAATCACAGAAGATAGGATCCAACTCTGTTTGGCCAAATACCTCAACCAGGACTTTGAATTTCTGAGAAGAGGCTGTCCGGAGAGAGGACAGCTTTGAGGTTCTGCCCTCCTCCTTAGGCTTCAAAGAACTTGGACCAAATTCCTACAATGTTCGGGGCATCACTTAGAAAAGACATAAGGTGGGTACAATACATAGATGGAAACAAATACCAAAAGATTCAACACAGTCTCACTCCCTACTCATCAAATGTCTGACACATGGTCAAGGACCCCTGGCGTCAAGTTCCAACGAAAAAGGTGTACCTTTTGCGTTGTTTTTCGACTTAAGGGTCCATCAGATAGACATTCATGTTAATCCCTCACCGTCGCATATAGACGAAAGAAAATCAATGTCCATCAACGGTGATGCCGTCACTTTATGCGACTATTGACTATAAATAAGGACACTAAATGTCTGATGATGTCATAGTTTATGTGACACATAATCATTTGTGATCTCACAGAGACAACATTTCATGATGTCAAATTACTGTCTCAATCAATGACACAATAATGATGTCACTAGTGATTGAACTGTTTTTGTTGCAAAAGATTTGTGATATCATCACTGACATCAATGACTCATTACCTCACAATGTTACATCATCAGTGACATCATGGTACGTTGTCTCTGTGAGATCATAAATGATGATGTGTAACAAACTGTGTCATCATCAGTGACATCACAGAACATTGTCTTGAGAGTTTATGAATAGGACCCGTTACTCCCATCAGGTTGTTTTTTGACAATGCCATGCAGTTTGACAACCTGATGAGATTAACGGTCCTATTCATAGACTCAAGAAAATGTTCTGTGATGTCAAAAATGATGTCACAAATCCTTTGCAACAAAAACCTTGGTTCAATCACCTTTGTCTCATTGATGGTGTCACAGGAATTTGACATCATGGAATGTTGTCTCTGTGACATTCCATGATGTCATTCCATGTTCACAGAAATTATAATTTTATATAGAAAAAAATATATTTTTGCTAATATACTGTATCTTCATTAGAATTTATGATAGTATCTTTTTTATGTTGATCAATCGGACAGCTGTTTGCGTGCAATCCGTGTACCATTCGTTCATTCGTTTTTCAAAATAAAACCAAAACTCAAAAAACAAATAAATGACTTCTTTCCTCAATATTCGTTTCCAAAACCAAAAGGAAATAACGGATAACAACTTGTTTTTCCCATTTGCAATTTTGTGCTAAAAATTAAAAATGGAAAAAACGGATAACGAGCTTTTCACCCCGTTTCATCCAATTTTTATATTTTTAATTGACGCAAGATGCATGACCCGGATGTGACCTTTATTAGGAACAGAGTCCGCCAAACAAACAAGAGGTCAAGGCGAGAAGTAGCAACATGGCCGGACTGGATGAATATTCCGACTTAATTCGCCAGCTTTTTGAGGATGGTGGAACGCATGCCGAGATTTCCGCCGCGCTGCATCAGATAGATGTCCCGAGATGCTCGGAAATGTCTGTCAGAAGATTCTGTGTTCAACACCAGCTCAGACGAAAAAGACATGTGTCAGACGCAGAACTGGAAACGGCAATCGTGTCATCGATAGATAAGTTAAGTGCTCACAAGAGGAAGAAAGAAAGTAGGCTATCGACCATGGTTGCGTTAACCAAGTAGCCTATTAAGTTACGTTAAGTAACGTCTAATTAGAGTGTGTAAGCTAACGTTAACCTTACACGGTGAGCACGGCACTCTGTGGCGGTATTACATCAGAGCAATACTCAGTGCAACAGGGTGATCACACTGATTTAAATGTTTTTCAACCTTGAAAATGAAGGCTAACTTTGCCATACACCAATTATGTAGCTTATTATAATGGGTTTATCATAATGTTAATGGGATCAATGACTTTTAGCGTACATCATATGGAGATTTAGTATACAGTAATAATTATAAAAGAGTGAATATAGTTTAAAAAATAATTCTACACATTAGAACAAGAAAATTAACCTGATTATCATTTACAAATATTGTTCTTTCTCACTAACTCAGAGATAGAATTTAGAAGATAGAAGAGCAGTGTAATGTTTGCAGCTTGGTACTTGCTTATAGTTTCTAATCCTAATGTTTACAATAAAAAAAAAAAAAAAAAGTTACATTTCAAATTTAATTATTGTTTAAATTAATTCAAATGTTTTGTCTTAACAGACAGGTCCATGTTACGGCCGAAAATTCATGACAGCATACCTGTCATCAGTGGGGGTAAGGGCAGGAGAATCTCGAGTGGGAAGAATTCTCAAAGAGGTACACCAGCCGTATAATGAGCTGCGTCGCCAAGTAAGTCACCTATATTGATTATATTTGAGAAAAAAAGGTAAAACTTACTGTTATTACAACTTGCATTGATTGAATTATACTTTGTTTTAGGGAGCACGTAATCTGAATCCAGTTCCTTACCACGCTGAGTATATGGGCCACAAACTCCACCTAGACCAGAATGAGAAGCTGGGAATGTTTGGAGTGACGCATGTCTTGGCTATTGATTCACAATGCCAGTGAAAAACAACCTAGTTATTTATGAGGAAGTTTACAGGCAAGTCAATGTTAATAACAGTAACAATAAATAATAAGCACTATGTGGGATTATCATACAATGTCAGTATTTTTACATTACAAGCAGTATGTGCTACATAGGAATTTGAACGTATCATATCCACATATGTATCCATATAATCTACACATTTTCTATTACAGGAAAGCAGTTGTCCAAAACGGCATGTGGGACCAAATCCGAGTGGATCATGGCAGGGAGTTTTACTTGACCCTGTACATGCAAGAAAAGCTGTCTCAACACAGACGTAACATCAACAGGCTACCTTATGTACAGACAACTTCTTCAAGGGTGACTTTTGTCCTACTGATTACAGATAATAAGTAACCTTTACGTGTGTAAACTGTTGGAAAAAACTGTAATCTTCCATAACATGTCTTCTTTCAGAAAACATTCATGTCACTACACTTTGTCTGTTTGACAGAAAATACTCTTCTTAAAGTTTTTTCCAACTGCTTAAACACAAAATCTTTTCATGTCACACAATTTTTGAAACCTCTCACTCAAAGTGCAAAACTACACAGCAAATCTCCAAAACCATAAGCTATTTCTCAGCCTTTCACTCAGCTTTCAATTGCATAAAACACTTTTTTCAAAACATTACACACAATTCTCTACCTAAGACACAAACATCTAACAGGAAGTGACTTGCTATCCATTTCTAAACACAACCAATCAAAATGCTACACTTATTTACCAGGGCACACACACACTTCTCACATTTGCAAACACATTATGTCATAACTGAACACTAACCAATCATTGCTTTAGTATAGGCCTATACACAGGTCAAAGGTCAGATTACCTGTTTGGAACAATGGATGCCAACAATAGACAGAGAGCAAGGGGAGTAGGAGGAAGAGACAGGGGATAACAACGAGGAGGAGGAGGGAAGAAGAGTAAGAAGGAGAGTCATCTCTGATGAGATCAGGGAAAGAAGCCAATTGTTTTTTGTGTTTGGAAAATAAAACTACCTCGTCTGCCATTTAAAGTAATTAGGATAAGACAGTGTGAAAAATTAAATACAGATGCTTTCATCCAAGATTTAATAAGCCAACACATTGGTCTAGATTTCAAATGATCCCTTATGTTGAAGACGCCTGGAACTTTTTTCTGTCAGAGGTTCTTAATGTGATAGACATGCATGCACCTTGGACATCTGTTAAGGTCAAGGGGAGTCACTTACCTTGGATTAACGGTGATCTAATAGATTTATTTAAACAACGAGATAAAGCCTGGGTCAGATATCACATGACAAAGGACGCTGCTGATTGGTCTGAATATAAGAAACTAAAAAATGATTGTACAACCAAAACAAGGAATGCAAAATCAAATTATTATAAGTATTCTTTATCAGATGACATCATAAACCCTAAGATATTTTGGAAGAAACTTAATTCTTTGATTAACAAAACCAATAAAAGTCTTCCTACCAAACTTAGAATGAATAATAACATTATTACTGACCCTATGTCAATGGCCAATGCTCTCAGTCAACATTTTTCCTCAATCTGTTGTTCTCAGTTATCTGAGCTCTCCTTTTCTAGCATAACAAATACAATCTAGTCAATCATTATATTCTTCTTGATAAACTATTTGCTATTGGTCTTTCCAAATCAGCTGTTCTCTGGTTTAATGCATATCTCCATTACAGATGTCAAAGCGTGTCTCTCTGCTGTTTTCTCTCAGCCTAGAATAATTGAAACTGGTGTCCCTCAGGGTTCTTCCCTAGGGCCGCTTCTATTTTCCATTTTTATAAATGATTTACCACAAATATCTTTAGATTGTCAGGTCCATCTATACACAGATGACACAGTTATATATACATCTAAACATGACATATATGAGATTCAAACCTCACTTCTATTTGATTTCAATCGTATTCAAACATGGTTCTCTTCTAATCTGCTTCCACTGAATAAAAAGAAGTGCTATAGCATGCTCTTTGCAACTAGATCTGCACTCCATAAGCAAAATAGCTTTCTTGAGGTTAAATTCCTGGATGGTACACCTCTAGACAATGTTGAGGAGTTTAAATATCTTGGCCTTTGGCTCGACTCACAACTTACCTTTAGACCTCATATTGACTCCATTGTAAAAAAGATAAATTGTAGCTTAAGAATGTTATACCGCTCAATTAATTGTTTTACAAAACAGATTAGACTAAAAATTATTACTCAACTTTTATTGCCTATAATTAATTATTCGGATGTTGTTTATCAGAACACAGCCAAAATTAATTTAAACCTTTGAATATAATTTATAATAGTCTCTGCAGATTTGTTCTGAGGTGTCCATAAGGAACCCATCACTGTCAAATGTATCAGTCATTGAATCTTCTTTCACTAACGGCTAGACGTCAGTTTCACTGGTTGCAGTTTGTTCATAAATGTATTTTTTCAAACTACCCATCCTATCTGAAACAGCACTTGATTTTATATCAAGCACTCAACTATAGTTTAAGAGATACTGACTACCTTTTTTCTCTGTACCACATATATCTAAAGAAATTGGGAGAAGAGCCTTTAAATTAAAGCCCCTTCCGACTGGAATGGTTTACCTAGGTCTATTAGATCTATCTCCTCTTTTCATCAGTTTAAGATGGCTCTTCTTAATTATTTGCATACAAGCTGCAACTGTTTTTCTCATGCTTGATATTTTTTTTATTTTTTCATCTACTTACTTATTTTCATTATTATTATTATTATTATTATTATTATTTTAATATTTCTTTCTTGTATTTTAATTTTTTTTAAATTTTTTTTTAACTATATAGGAATGACCTTCACAGTTTACTGTCTAATACTACAGTTTTTCTCGATTGTTTACACACATTTTCTGAAAGCATGCCTCATATTCTCAGAACTCTACACACAATTCCAAAGAACACACACACACACAATGGGCAAAACTCCTCAATGCTCCTGCAAAATTAAACTTTACATTCAAAATAATGTTATTTCTTCTCAAAAGGGAATTTATTTTCAAATGACACACACAAACCATCATATGAATAGACATTTATAAGAACCAGATGAACACATATGTGCTCAATGTAAAACACTGAAAACACTTCTCCATTCATCATAATGACTTAGGCCTTTTTTTGGTTCAGTGTTACACTTACTACAGACAGTACATAAGTGTGTTGTAAAAGAATTTGAGAATATTGTTCTTATACTCACAAATACACGGTAACAAATATATTTTATTTTTCCCACAAAAACAATGTACGTGTTCATCCCATTCCAAACCAACACAAAGTTTCACATACAGTGGTCTTCATACAATACAACAGAAGAATTTACTGTATACAGTTACAAAAAATAATACTGTAATAAAAAAATAAATAAAACTATGCTGCATCCTCTCTTCTGTTTCGGTCTGGCCACAGCACCTCATCCACGTCACAAGCAATGTTTTCCCTGGCCAAGCAGCGGGGGAAATATCGCCTAGCATGGCGATTCCAACCATGAAAAGCATCAGCTGCTATATCTCCTCTCCATAGCTTGGAGAAGAGGTATACGCGTTTGTGGATTTCTGTCATACACTTTCCATCTCAGTTTTCTATCTCCCTCCATATTCTCCATTCCTCAATAGAATTGAGAATTGAGGAATGGAGAATATGGAGGGAGATAAAGGACTAAAAAGCGTGGGTGGGCCGTGAACCAGTTATGAACCAGAGCAGTCCTGTGGAAACTTACGTTGTCCCAAATGACAACATACCTGATCTGCTCTGGGCCATCTACCTGGTCTGGTGGAATGAGCGTGTTGTGTAGGGTGTCCAGGAATGTGATCAGATGGGCAGTGTTGTAGGGGCCAAGGGTAGCATGGTGATGGATGACGCCTTGGTGGGTAATCGCTGCACACATTGTGATGTTCCCTCCGCGCTGGCCAGGGACTTCAACAATGGCACGCTGGCCGATGATATTCCTTCCCCTCTTTCGTCTTTTTGTGAGATTGAATCCAACCTCATCAGTGAAGATGAACTGGTGCTCCACTGCAGCCACCTCTAGCTCAAGGACTCTCTGAAACACACATAACAATATCAGAAATAGACATGAGTGGTCACTATTGTGGAGCACAATCATTATGATTACAATACTGAAATATGTATAATTTATACAGTGTTGAGAGACAATTGTGGGATTGTATAGGACTCACTTGCACATAGTTATGTCGCAATTCTTTGACTCTTTCTGAATTGCGTTCAAATGGCCCCCTGTAGACCTGCTTCATCCTCAGATTATTTCTGCGCAAGACACGGTCCAGTCTTGATAAGCTTACCCTATCAATATTGTGAAACATCTCATGGTTTTCTAGTATTTTTCTTTATATTTGCCGTAATGTTATGGCGTTATTTTCTAGGACCATGTTGATTATTTCAGTTTCCTGTTCAGGAGACAGAAGACGTTCCCGACCACCTTGTGTTGGTAATCTTTCAGTTCTGTCAAACAAATAGTAAAATACTGTAAATACAAAGTAGGAATACATTTCCCAAATACTTGAAACATACTTTATTTTTACAGTCCTACAGAACAGTCCACAGGCAATACTGTACTACTGTACTCACTGAGTACTGTATTGATATGTAGTATTGCAATTTTCTAGTGAGAGTATTTCTTACCTATTCTCATTTCGTAAAGTCCGGAAAATGATGGATGCTACTGTGTACCTGCTCAAATTTGGCTGTACTCTTTGCCCAGCTTCCCTCATTGTTAGACCATGGTTGACCACATGATCAACCAAAGTGGCTCAGATCTCATCAGAGATTACGGTCCTTGGCCTTCCCCTTCCTCGTTCTCGTCCTCCCCATCCTCCCCGTCCTCCTCCTCTTACTCTCACTCCTCTGGCTCTGCCTCTGTTTCCAATGTTGGCATCCATTGCTCCAAAACAGAAGAGCTCACCTGTTGTCCTTTTATGCTAAAGCTCTGATTGCTAATTGTAAAACTGTGTGATGGGTGTTTGCCCATGTGATGAGTCAGTGTTCATATTTGAATGTCAGTGTGTTTCTTGTGAAAACAAGAGATTTTCTGCATGAAAATCGTGCCAAATGCAGAGAAATTGTGTGTAGTGTTTTGAAAAAAGTGTGTTTTAGAACTGCAATTTGAGTGTAAAGCAGGGATTGTGCTTGTAGTTCAGCAGAATTGGTTAAGGGGGTTGGTGCAAGAGTTACATGTTGTGCTCATTGTGTCTCAAGTACCAGTAATTGTGTGTAAACAATTGAGAAAAACTGTAATGGTTTAAATGGTGGGGGGATACAGTATGGGTGGTTTTGGTGTGAAGGAGAGCTTTGCTTTTGTTTGTTAGTATGTATGTATGTATGTATGTTTTTCTTGTGGTCTCCACAAGTTGTTTTGGTAACTTTTTTTGTCTAATTGTGAATGTATTGTATATGTTTGCTTTTAAGGACCCCCTTGAAAACGAGATGCTACATCTCAAGGGGTTATTCCTAATAAAGAATTTCTCACAAGCCCATCCTGAGTAGTTTTATAGTGGCGTCCATACTGCATGCAACTATCTAATGACTATTTCAGCATTATAAATCAATCAGACTTTGTTTTGCATAAAGTGCATACAATTCTGCCCCCCCACACACACACCCCCGCCGACACACAAGCACGGACAAACACTCACAACACACACACGCACACACACAAACACACACACACACGCACACACGCACACACATTCTTTATTCTAAAAATTATATCTTTGGTTTACATGTTTGTACTTGTATTTTCTTGTGTCATGCTACTGTATACAACACTGAGCTACTCTTACTAACGTGATGTTTTGCCCAATAAATATTTTCTGTTTTACTGTAACATTAAATTGTTTTTTTACAGTGCACTTTTCAACCTCTTTCAGCTGATGACTTTCTCTTTAGAACATTGTAAATGTAGCTATAAGCATATGAAAGACCAAAGAGCTTTAGATTTAGAACAACAGTGTGTACATGGTATATCCAAAAACTTACTATTATGAAAAAAGTGTTTGCCATTTGATGCAAATGAGTTTATGGTATTTTGAATGCAGTGTTTCATTTTGAATCAAGATAATAACTTAATTTACCTGGTGATATTCTGAGTTCCATCCAGCTGTTTTTGGTATTTCTTCAGGTCAGGACGTCAGCTGACCTAATCTGGGAAAATTAAATGATATTAAAATAAATAGATATGTTAAAATAACACAATATATATATATATATATATATATATATACACACATACAGTTTGTACCCATATATATAGATACACATACACATATGCTTACAAACCCATGCACACACATATGCACACAAACACCCCCACACACACATAGATACACAAACACACATACATACACACACACACACACACACACACACACGCACACAAAACAAAGTGTAGTAACACACAACGGGGAAAAAAAATACATACAGTGCTTACAACTAATATTAAAAATACTATTGCAATTTCCAATTTCAAAAAAATAGTCCGAAAAGGAGCAGGATGAAGCCGAAGCTTGTAATGTTTCCTGCCCCTCATTCACCCCAATTCGTTTCTTCATTCATCATACATTCCCACAACAGGACAACCAATATACAAAACAATACTTCTCCAATCCCTCACGATTCAAATCCTTTGTTCATCTATCTACATCGTAGGTAAGTCAACAACATTTTCGCAATCCATCACCGTAACAATCCGCACACCAACACACCTTCCCAGTCATCTCTCTGCCTCTTCATATCCTTTTAATAAAGTGGTTTTATATAACTTTTTAAACTTTATTATATTTGTACAATGTTTCAGCACCTGGTTTAATCCATTCCACAAACTCACCCCACCAATCGTGATGCACATACTCTTTAGAGTTGTTCTTATTTTAAGTTTTTTAAAGTTTATTTGTTCTCTCAGATTATATCCACCCTGTCTTTCCATAAACATTTTTTGTAAATTTCCTGGAAGTAAATTATTTCTTGCTTTGAACATGATTTGTGCCGTCTTAAATCTAACCAGCTCAATGAATTTCAGAATATGTGACTTGAAGAATAAAGGACTTGTATGTTCCCGGTATCCAACATTATTTATGGTTCTGATTACTCTCTTTTGTATTGTGCATAACGACTGTAGGTTGGTTTTGTATGTATTTCCCCAGATTTCCACACAGTAACTTAGATATGGTTGTATGATGGTATAATACAGAGTATGTAATGATTTATTGTCTAGAATATGTCTTGATTTATTTATTATAGCTATGGTCTTTGCTAGTTTAACTTTGACATGGTTTATATGAGGTTTCCAGCAGATTTTGTGGTCTAAAATCACACCAAGAAATTTATTTTCGTATACTTTTTCAATACTTATGTTTTCAATTTTTAATTCTACTTGAGGTTTAATTTTTTGTTTTCTAAATAACATTATCTTTGTTTTGCTTATATTTAATGATAGTTTATTTACATCAAACCACTGTTTTAATTTGGTAAATTCTGGTGCGATCACTGATCTCTGCTGTAAATTATCACCAGAACAGAAAATATTTGTATCATCTGCAAATAAAATAAATTTTAATATATTTGAAACTCTACATATGTCGTTAATGTAAATTATGAAGAGCTTTGGTCCTAAGACCGACCCCTGTGGTACCCCACATGTTATGTTCATATATGTTGATTTATGTTCCCCAATTTCTACAAATTGTTGCCTGTTTCTTAAAGGTGCAATATGTAATATTGTATGTAATACTGGCAGCTAGCGGTTAAAATAGTTACTGCACTACCAATTCAAAATACTGGAGAGTCGTTTTCCCCCCCCGATCCTGCCCAGACTCGAAGTTCACGGGGGTTGCCAGGCTGAGACAGCAGCATTCACAACAATGTTGCTAGACGCTAGTCTCACATAGCCAGACGTTACTCCACAGCACAGCGGAGTAGCTAACGTTAGATGCTGGCTATATTGACAGTCATAAAAGCCCGTGCTCACACGGAGCTCTGTAACCAACTGACAGACACACTTTTTCGGCTTAAAATTACAGTATGAACCGCTAAAAACACAACAACCTCACTGTCCTCTCCACACGCCAGTCAGGCACACTTCCTCGGCTTAGAATTACAATACGAAACGCTAAAAATACCACTACCTTGCCGACGGAAAACACTTCAATTCAATTCAATTTCAATTCAATTTTATTTATAGTATCAAATCATAACAAAAGTTATCTCGAGACACTTTACAGATAGAGTAGGTCTAGACCACACTCTATAAATTCCAAAACCCCAACAATTACAGTAATTCCCTCAAGAGCAAGCATTAGCAGTGGCTATTGCGACAGTGGCAAGAAAAAACTCCCTTTTAGGAAGAAACCTCGGCAGACCCAGACTCTTGGTAGGCGGTGTCTGACGGGCCGGTTGGGGGCGTGATGAACAGTGGTGATAACAGTCACATTAGAAGTCACATTGACTTCGAAGGTTATCGTGGAAGTTCATGTCATAGCAGGGCACATCGTGTCATACTGAGTAGTGCAGTCTCCTATACCGGATCCTGACTACTCTGTGCGTATGAACATCACAGCAGGGCGTTGCGGGATGTAACGTGGCGCTGCAGAGCACGGGTGGATGCTGCGGATGCAGCAGGACGCAGCAGGATGCGGCCGGGAAATGCAGAGAATCGCAGAGCATAGCTCTGCGATTCTCCTAAGAAAACATAAGGACTCCGGGAGTAAACTCCCCAGAGCTAGATTAGTAACAAGCATTTCTGGGACAGGATGCATACAAAAAGTAACAAGTAGAGATGAGAGAGCAGCTCAGTGTGTCTTAGGGAGGAACAGCCTCCCGGCAGTCTAAATTGTAATAGCATAACTTAAGAGAGGCAGGTTAAAGAGGTGCCTGGTCGGGCTAGAACTCCCCCCCAACCGGATCGGGCTGTACTGGCCTTCCTCCCTCTACTCTCGCTAGATTATTAATTATACAGTATAAAAAACTGATGACTACGAGGAGAAGCAGTGGGCGGGTTAGGTGGGCGCTTCAACTCCTCGTCCCTAACTATAAGCTTTATCAAAGAGGAGGGTTTTCAGTTTACTCTTAAATGTGGTGACGGTGTCTGCCTCTCGAACCCCGACTGGGAGCTGGTTCCATAATACTGGAGCCTGATAGCTGAAGGCCCTGGCCCCCAGTCTACTTCCAGAGACTCTAGGAACCATAAGTAGCCCCGTATTCTGGGAGCGCAGTGCTCTAGTGGGACAATAAGGTACTATGAGCTCTTCTAAGTATGATGGTGCTTGACCATTTAGAGCTTTGTAAGTCAGGAGGAGGATTTTAAATTCAATCCTATATTTCACTGGAAGCCAATGCAGAGAAGCTAATACAGGAGAAATATGATCTCTTCTCTTAGTTCTCGTCAGAACACGTGCTGCAGCATTCTGGATCAGTTGGAAAGTCTTAATGGACTTATTTGGGCAACCTGATAATAAGGAATTGCAGTAATCTAGTCTAGAAGTAACGAATGCATGGACTAGTTTTTCAGCATCGTTTTGAGACAGGATATTCCTAATTTTGGCAATGTTACGAAGATGGAAAAAGGCTATTCTTGAGGTTTGTTTTAAGTGGGCGTTGAAGGATATATCCTGATCAAAAATAACTCCTAGATTTCTGACAGTAGTGCTGGAGGCAAGGGTAATGCCATCCAGAGTAACTATATCTTTCGAAAACGAAGTTCGGCAGTGTGTTGGTCCTATCACAATAACTTCAGTTTTGTCTGAGTTTAACATCAGGAAATTGTGGGTCATCCAGGATTTTATATCCTCAATACACGTTTGAAGTCTTGCTAACTGACCACTTTCATCTGGCTTAATTGACAGATATAATTGGGTATCGTCTGCGTAACAGTGATAGTTAATCGAGTGTTTCCTAATAATATTACCTAGAGGAAGCATATATAAGGAAAATAGAATTGGTCCAAGCACTGAGCCTTGAGGAACGCCATGGCTAACTTTAGCGTGCTTGGAGGGTTTATCATTAACATTAACAAACTGGGATCGTTCAGAGAAATAGGACTTAAACCAGCTTAGTGCGATTCCTTTAATGCCAACTAAGTGTTCCAGTCTCTGTAACAGGATAGTATGGTCAATAGTGTCAAATGCAGCACTAAGATCTAGTAGAACAAGAATGGAGGCAAGTCCTTTGTCTGCAGCAATTAGAAGGTCGTTAGTAATTTTCACCAGTGCCGTCTCTGTGCTATGATTCTTTCTAAATCCTGATTGAAAATCATCAAATAGACTGTTGCTATGTAGAAAATTACATAACTGATTAGCAACCACCTTCTCAAGGATCTTGGATAGAAAGGGAAGGTTAGATATAGGTCTATAGTTTGCTAAGACCTCAGGATCTAGGGTGGGTTTTTTCAGAAGAGGTTTTATCACAGCTACTTTAAATGACTGCGGTACATAACCTGTTAATAAGGACATGTTGATCATATCTAATAATGAAGTGTTTACCACGGGTAACGCTTCTTTGAGTAGCCTCGTTGGGATGGGGTCTAAGAGACAGGTGAGCGGCTTAGCTGAGGATATCTTTAACATTAATTGTTGAAGCTCTATAGGATAAAAGCAGTCCAAGTATATGTCGGGAGTCGTCGTTCTTTCTAGCGGTCTTGCATTTAAAGATGAACTGTTAGAAGTTAAGGGCAAAAGATGATGAATTTTATCTCTAATTGTTATAATTTTATCATTAAAGAAGCTCATGAAGTCATCACTACTTAGAGCTAGAGGAATAGATGGCTCAGTAGAGCTGTGACTATCTGTCAGCCTGGCTACAGTGCTGAAAAGAAACAACAGGTTGTTCTTGTTTTCTTCTATTAATGATGAGTAATAGTCTGATCTGGCCTTTCTTAGGGCCTTCCTATAGGTTTTCAGACTGTCTTGCCATTCCAAGCGGGATTCCTCCACTTTGGTGGAGCGCCACTTACTTCGATGTTTCGTGAGATTTGTTTTAATTTGCGAGTTTGGGAGTTATACCAAGGAGCTAACTTCCTTGCTTTATCGTCTTCTTTTTGAGAGGAGCGACAGAGTCTAAGGTCGTCCCAGAGGCAAGTCGTAGCACCGTCTACAAATGTATCAATTTGAGAGGGACTGAGGTTAACATAGAGGTCCTCCATTATGTTAAGGCACGACATAGACTGGAATGCTGTAGGAATATTTTCCTTAAATTTAGCTATAGCACTGTCAGATAGGCATCTAGTGTAGAAGCTGCTATCTGGTTTAGTATGGTCAGGTAGCAAGAATTCAAAAGTAATTAAAAAATGATCTGATAATACCAGATTCTGCAGAAATATTATTAAATCCTCAATTTCAATACCATATGCCAGCACAAGGTCGAGGGTGTGGTTAAAACAGTGTGTCGCCTTGTGCACACTCTGACTGAAACCGATTGAATCCAGTAATGAGTTGAAAGCAGTAGTAAGGCTATTGCTGTCAACGTCCACATGGATATTAAAATCCCCAACAATAAGTACTTTGTCTGATTTAAGGACTACACATGATAAAAACTCTGAGAATTCAGATAAAAATTCAGAGTATGGACCTGGAG